>NW_013668182.1:35829-40058 GCF_000517525.1 Limulus polyphemus
CATATGAGGAGAGGCTGAAATTTCTCAAATTTTCTTTTGGAAAAAGAAGAGTTAGGGAGAATCTGATTGAGGTTTTTAAGATTGTAAATGGAATTTATAGTGTTAATGTTTAATCTTTTTTTTTTCATACTTAACAGTTAGAATATTAGACTAGGGAACACAAATATAAATTTTGGCAACGTAGGAGTCATCTTCAGCTAAGACAGTTTTATTTTTTTAACAGGGTGGTTAGCCTTTGGAATGGGTTGCCTTCATACGTTGTGGAGGCAGTAAATTTAAATGAGTTTAAGAAAAAGCTTGATAAATTTTTGAATGATAAGGGCTGGCTTTAAGATTTTTTTAAATTATTTTAATTTAGTTTAGAGGATGAAACAGCTGAGATGGACCAATAGATCCCATGTTGTCCCAAAACATTGTTATTTTTCATTATTTATAACTTGATGCAGCATTCAAAGAGTATCTTTTTGTGTTAGGGGACCAGACTGTTATTTTCAATCAAAGAATATGTAGAATATTATGTTAGTTCACTTCTAGATAAATGAGATTTAGGGTAATATGTATGTTTATATCCTAACCTAATAACATTACATAATTGTCCCAGGTACCATTATGAGCTACACTAGCTCCACCTTTAATTTTTGCCTGTGTTGATTTTAGTATCATTTATTAGCTTACATATAAAATGAAAAATAAAGTAGGTGAGAACAGGTAACATTAAAGAAACTACTGAAACATTCATTACAACTAAATACAATTAAACGAAAGAAAAAAAATACAAACTGATCAAAATAATACATTTGAGTTAAAATGGTAATAACAGCATGTACAAAGTGGGAAGCACGTTGTTCTAGCCTTTTTCTGTTGAGCTTTCACAAGATTGTCTTTGAGCTAGGATTTTTTCTCTTTCTTTATTTTGTACTGTAATCCTTATTGCCTGTATTCTCTGTTCACTTGTTTTGTTAGATTTCAAATACCCAACAGCTTTCTTATAGTCAGCTTGTGTTTTGTTATGGTCAAACCAAATTGTTTTGCATTGCTTTGTTAATATTACTGTAACATCATGCTTAATAAGATTTTCAACTTAGATGATTTGCAGAAAAGACGTTTGTCTAGAAGGAAATTGAGTTTTATTGTGTTTATATAAATAATTATATCTTATTTAATAAAGTTGGTTTCAATCTGAACTGTTGTACATTATACAGTATGTTGTCTAATTTTATGGAATCTTTAGCTTCTTGCTTTCAAGGATACAAGGGTCTTGTTTTTTTTTTATAAACTAACTCAAAAATTCTTATAGTCATGTAAAACATTAGATAGTGTTTTAGTAGTGTATTAATACTTTAATCAAGAATTGTGTAATTTTAGCCTTCATGAGACTAAGCTGGAGATAGCATCCCAGGAAGTGGATAGTGTAAGAAAAATGACTTCAGTAGAAAAATGTAAATGTCCACCAGGCTATGCAGGCTTATCTTGTGAAGTAAGTACTTTGACATAACAAATGTCCACCCAAAGAAGAATTATTTTAAAATATATCTTTAGCTAATTTGAAAATGGGAGTAAAAGGTTGATACTGAAGTGAAACAGAAGTAATAGTAGATGATAATACTGATGGGAAAACATGAAAATTTGCAGTTGGTATTATGGAGTACTAAAATGAAGTGTTTGTGTTAGCACTGGGAGAAATACAGCTGATTGTAGATTAGTATAGTTGACCAGTGAGAGGAAACAATGGACAGTGAGCAGTAGAGATGAGCAGTGAGAGGAAAAATGGACAGTGAGCAGTAGAGATGAGCAGTGAGAGGAAACAATGGACAGTGAGCAGTAGAGATGAGCAGTGAGAGGAAACAATGGACAGTGAGCAGTAGAGATGAGCAGTGAGAGGAGACAATGGACAGTGAGTATTAGAGATGAGCAGTCAGAGGAGACAATGGACAGTGAGTAGTGGAGATGAGCAGTGAGAGGAAACCATGGACAGTGAGTAGTGGAGATGAGCAGTGAGAGGAAACAATGGACAGTGAGCAGTAGAGATGAGCAGTGAGAGGAAACAATGGACAGTGAGTATTAGAGATGAGCAGTCAGAGGAGACAATGGACAGTGAGTATTAGAGATGAGCAGTCAGAGGAGACAATGGACAGTGAGTAGTGGAGATGAGCAGTGAGAGGAGTAGCAGAGCTGTGCACCAAAGGAAAGCAACTGACAGGAAGTAGAGTTGTGCACCAAAGTAAAGCAACTGACAGGAAGTAGTAGAGTTGTGCACCAAAGTAAAGCAACTGACAGGAAGTAGTAGAGTTGTGCACCAAAGGAAAGCAACTGACAGGAAGTAGAGTTGTGCACCAAAGTAAAGCAACTGACAGGAAGTAGTAGAGTTGTGCACCAAAGTAAAGCAACTGACAGGAAGTAGTAGAGTTGTGCACCAAAGTAAAGCAACTGACAGGAAGTAGTAGAGTTGAGTCATTAATTGGTAAAGTTGAAGACTGAGGGAAGAAAAGTGACAGTAATTGATATGGTTGAACACATAAAGTGTAAACCTAAATTGTAGTAATTTTTACTGTTAGGGACTAATGGGGTGCACAGATGCTTTCTTGTAATTATGTAATCCTAAATTTTATTAATTATGGATCATTATTGTACATGAAAAGGCTTATTTAACAAAATAAAATTTGCTGAATTTTGTAAAATCTGCTGTTTAGAAACTGCATTAGAATAAAATTAATGTTATTGGGAAACAATGATTACTAAGAATTTTGTTACATCCATATATTATATACTAGCAAAAGTACTCGGTTTCACTTGAGATATTAGGTTGACTTATTCTAGATGACTATGTCAGTGTGTGTATTCTAAACCTATTGTAGCATAGAAGAATAGTCAAAAATATTTTAAACATTTTTATTTTCCAGAAACATAAAGCCGTAAAGAAAGTACAGTAAATTAAGAATTATTTATTATCAAAGAATTTTATTATTGTGTTAAATATTTCACATTTGTATTTGATATCACAAATTTCTGTTGCATTTTATCTGAATATATTACAATTTTTTACCGTTGCAGTTCTTCCAGTTAGACAATAATGGTTGTTTTCTCAAAGAAATCACAGAAAGACACGCTCTATAATAATATTATTATAATATATTGTTACGTCTATGTATGCTCGTTTGTTAATTTTTCTGCAATACAAGTCCTTTCTTAAATAAAACTAGTTTATTCTTCCTCAATAAAACTTTGCAATACACTTAATTTCCACAGTTACTTCAACTTAAACACATGCTATAATTCACAACAATTCACTCACTTTACAACCACGCTTGACTCAATTGTCCGTCTCTATCTCCGCCTGTCAGCAACTACAGTTCCGATCTCTGTATCTGCTATCCTCGGTTCACGCCGACCGTAACTGCCGTCCTTGGTTCCCCACTCTCCCTCCTTGTCTCCTTTGTCTAGTGCACTTATATACGATAATACCGCCCGTGTCGCCTCTTCGAGAATCTTCTAGACACTCATCACGTGCTACCAGCATCACTTGACTTCCGCCGTTGTAACACACTAGCATTTTCCACGAATCTTCTGGATACTCATTATGTGTTACCAACGTCACGTGACTTCCGCTGTCTTAACACTGCCTCTTCCTTAGTATTGTTTGGAACGAATAATAGCCACTTAAATTAAACCAATAGATAATTAACAATAACTTAATTAAATGTACAGAATTTACAAACCCAAAATTAAAATTCAACAAAGTCTCTTAATTTTATGGGACGTATCTTCTTCTGTACTGGTCTGAGTCTCGTTTGGCTTCTGCTTCACGTGGGGTTCATTTGCTCCATCAGGAAATGTCCTGTTATTGGTAACAGTCACATCAGTGGTAGTAACTTCACCAAGGGCTTCACTGTTTCCTTTCTCAAAACCAGGTAGAGTTTCTTCTTCGACAGTGGCTTTTTCAGGTGGCACGTCTTCAGCGGCATCTTTTGTTCCATTGTTCAATTCGTCCCAACTGAAATGTCCTGGACCGTGATAATGCCAAAGCCTGTTGGCATGCACCACCTTTGGATTACCTCGCCGACCACATTTTATTCGGAAAGTCATATAGGCCTTCCCATCGAGATGACAACTTTGGTCTTCCTGGGATTATAGAACCACACCTTGCCTCCTGGTACAAAGCTGACTTCAGTAGATCTCTTATCATAACATAGCTTCATGGAATCAGCAGACGTTTTCAAGTTTGAACGCAC
>NW_013668182.1:41058-51273 GCF_000517525.1 Limulus polyphemus
TTTCTCTTTTTTCTTGTTTTTTTGCTGTTCTTGTATTGCTGCTATCAAAACTGCTAAGCTGTAGTTTGATTTGCCACTTCTCGTTTCCATTTTTTTTTCTCTTTTCTATCCCACTTCTGACACCAATTTGTTACGTCTATGTATGTTCGTTTGTTAATTTTTCTGCAATACAAGTCCTTTCTTAAATAAAATTAGTTTATTCTTCCTCAATACAACTTTGCAATACACTTAATTTCCACAGTTACTTTAACTTAAACACACTTTCACAACAATTCACTCACTTTACTACCATGCTTGACTCAATTTCCATCTCTATATCCGCCTGTCAGCAACTATAGTTCCGATCTCTGTATCTGCTATCCTCGGTTCCCACCAACCGTAACTGCTGTCCTTGGTTCTCCACTCTCCCTCCTTGTCTCCTTTGTCTAGCGCACTTATATATATGATAATACCGCCCGCGTAGCCTCTTCGAGAATCTTCTAGACACTCATCATGTGCTACCAGCATCACTTGACTTCCGCTGTCGTAACACACTAGCATTTTTTTGCGAATCTTCTAGATACTCATTACGTGTTACCAATGTCATGTGACTTCTGCTCTCATAACAATATTATTATTATGATAACAGTTATTAGGTTGATATATTCTAGATGACTATGTCAGTGTGTGTATTCTGAAGCTATCTTAACATAGAAGAATAGTCTAAAATACTTTAAACGTTTTTATTTCCCCAAAACACTTCTTTTGTATACATTTTTTTGCTAGCTTGCCTAATCAAAAACGTGCAAGCATTCATGCATGTGGATAAATAATACCCAGGTGCACACCCTCAGTATGGGTGTAAAATTTCAGGTGTCTAGGTTCTTTCCCCTTGGAGTTATGATGGTCACACTTCTTTTCTATGTGGTTTTTTTTGCTAGCATGCCTCATTAAAAGGATGTGCACATACACATGGATAAGTCATAATACCCAGGTGTACACCCTCACAGTCCACTTAGTATGTGTGTAAAATTTCAGGTTTCTAGGTTTTTCCCTCTTGGAGTTATGGTAGTCACACAGACCCACAGACACACTTTTTGAAGTAAATATTTCATTTAAAACATCAATAAGTGTTTTCTACAGCATTTTATCAAAGATTATAAAGTCATATTCTTAGGACTTATATTTTCTATAATGCTATTAATGATAACAATTTCATCCACAGGAAACTTAACTTTTTAAAGAAAAGTTATTCAGTGATAGTATTAACTTTTGAAAAAGAAATGATTTTTATCTAGTAACAAGTTTAATATAAACTTAATCTTAAAAACGTTAATTTTATTATATACTATACAAAATTAGTAAACCCCTTCTAATAAATAAGTAATGTTATATAAATTTTCTTGATTGTAAAGTAATTAGTATGTATAATTGTTCTTCCTCAAAATATGTCCACATGAGGGAGCCACTTTACTTCAGAATGAGCTTAACTTGGGTTACATTTTGTACACAATTATACATTGTTGCCGCTTTTATGGATTTATAGTATGAAAATGCTTCCTTAAAATAGATAAGTCATAGAAACTTGTCTTTGTAACATCATTATTTTGTGCAAAAGAGCCTTTGAAATTTATACCAAGCAATATCGGTATTATTTTTTGTGGAATTTTATGGAACTACCATTAAACATTTCTGTAGAAATCATTATTTGTTTTTCTACCAGGTCTGCAGCCCTGGCTATCGGCGTATTAATAAACATTTCTTGAAAGGATCTTGTGAGAAATGTGATTGTCATAATCATGCACCAAGTTGTGATCCAGTTACAGGCCAATGTGAGGTAACAGTCATTTATCAGTTATAATTATACTTCACAATTACTAGACTTAACAGTAGTGTTCTGTTTGTTCAATATATAGGAAATGTGTGGTATTCAAGTAATAAAATAACCAGTAATCTTGGTAAAAATGACAGTGTAGTAATTTCCACATGATCTTGTAGTAATTTCCACATCACATTTTTGATCTTGGCATTTGGAAGACTAGGAAAGTGCTCTACCAACTGAGATAGAGGGTTAACCAACTAGTACTTAATGGCATTTTTTTTATAACAACAAACTACCATGGTAACATGACTGTAGCTATAAATTGGACTCTTATCTTGCCTAATTAATACCAGTATATAAATAAAATATATAACATGTTTATTTATAATTATATTACCAATTATAATATAGAGTTGTTTCCCATGCTGAGGATTTTAAAACTACCTTTAGTTATTTAAATATTTCACTCACTTTATTAACACACTTGTCAGTTGGTTTATCTTATTGATTCTTTTATAGTCACAATTTATTGATTTATTTATTTATCAGACTTGCATTCATAATACTACTGGCCGAAGATGTGGAAGATGCAAGAAGGGTTTCTATGGAAATGCAAAAATTGGCCTACCTGATGACTGCAAACCTTGTGCATGCCCCATCGAAAATTCTGGAAACAACTTGTGTCCTTGCGAAACTACTATAGATACTCAAGGCAGAGTAGATTACATCTGTACAAAATGTCCTATTGGATACGAGGGAAACAAATGTGAAATGTATGTATTCTTTCATAGTTATTGTGAAAGGAAGTATTTTGCAAGTTTAATGTGATTGCTATTTTTTGCAGTCTATATCTACATACTTTTGATAGATGACATGTTTCATACAGTTGAACATTTTAAGTATTTTATGCTTAAATTCAATGTTAATTTGTTAATATGTTAATTTCTTTTTGAAAGATTGAAATTTCTTCTAATCACTTAGGATTGTTTCTAGAGGAATAAAATATTTTTCTGTCTATCATAAGAACAAGATTAATGAAAGCATTTAATAGATTAGATATATTTACCTATTCGTGAATTACAGTAATGGAAGAAATTATGAAAACAGTGGGAGGAAAAGTAAGTAGCAGTGAGGTTGAATTTCTTTAGCTTTCAGTTGGTATGTGTTACAGACCACCAGTTGAAGCTGATGATGTTAATGAGGTGGTTTTTTTTAACAATTAGTTAAGGAACCTACTGGGAACAATGCTATTTTAGATTTATTGTTAATTTCTAATAAAGAAATGGTTGATGGGTAGAGGCTGGTGAACATTTTGGAGCAAGTGATCGTTGCTCGATTATATTTGAGGTTTTGCTGTATCTGGAGATAAGGAATAATGAAGTTTTGGTTCCAGATTTCAAATAAAAGCAAATTTTGAAGAGATAAAAGAGGAATTATGTGCTGTGAATTGGGCAAATGAATTAATTGGAGATAATAATCAAATGTGGAAGAGTCTTAAAAATAAATCTTAAATATTTAAGATTGGCATATTCTTTATAGACAAAAAGGATGGTTGCAAATAAAAACCAGGTTGGCTCAGACAAGATAATAAGATAAAACCAAAGAAAAGCATTATAAATATGAATCCACTGCAATGCTGGAAGATTTGCAGGACCAAAGAAGAGTTGGTCAAATAGGAAATTAGGAAATCAAAAAAGTATATGGGAAAAAAGAGGTTGGTTGCAAATATAAAAATTAAATATTAAGGATTTATTCAAATACATTAAGGGTAAGCAAAATGTTAGGATTGGGGGTTGGGTCTGTGAGAGATGATATTGGAAGGCTAATATCTGATAATTATAGGATGGCTGGGCTATTAAATTATACTTTTTTTTTCAGTTTTTACTGAAGGCTTAAATACTATTTTTCAACCTGACTAGTTGCTAGATTGAAAAAAAGATCAAACAAGATGACTGCATTAATTCTGAGCTTGTTAAGGAAAATTTAAATTTCAAGAATGAGAAAGCATCTGAGGCAGATAACATTTACCCAAGGGTTTTGAAACAGGTTAAGGATTAGATATGTGAGCAAGTTGCTATTATTTTTTCTAAGTCCTTGAATAGTGGGCAGTTGCCAAAAGATTCAAAAGTCTGGTAAAAGATGTTTTGCAGAGTCACTTAACAAAGTTTCAAATTTTGTTGGATAGTTAACATGGTATCACTAGGGGAAAATCTTGTCTTACTAATCTTTTGACATTCTTTGAAGATGTTACTGTTTACGTAGATGAAGGTACAGGCATGGATTTGGTGTATCTGGATTTTCAGAAAGCTTTTTGTCATGGTGTCACATAAAAAAACTTGTTAAAAATATTATCTCTATAGGTGTGAAGGATAGATTGGCTTATTGGATGGAAAACTGGCTAGAAAGAAGGAAACAGAGGATTGCTTTAAATGGATTTCAGTTAAATTGGATTAATGTTAACAGTGGGGTACCTCAAGGCTCAGTGTTAAGATCTTTACGCTTTTTTTTTATTTATATTAATGACATAGATGAAGGAATGGTCAATAAATTACTAAAATTTTCTAATGATATTAAGGTCTTGGGTGTGAGGAGGATGCTACTCCTTACAAAAGGAGTTGGGGGAATAAATTGCAGGTGGTTTTTAACCATAATAGAAGCAAAATAATGCATGTGATATCACAATTTGAATTATGAGTATAATTTTTGATGTAAATAACCTTAACAGTGTTATCAAGATCAGTTGATCAGTTTCTTAAGCCATCCAAACAATGTGCACTGCTGCTAGTGGCAGGGCAAGTAGGATTTTAGGTTGTATCTACATAAATATTGGATACAAGTCTAAAGAGGTTATAATGTCATTGGTTAGGCCATATTTGGATTATTGTGTTCAATATTGAGCTTCTTTCTTCAAAAAGGACATTGAATTGTTAGAAAGGATTCGGAGAAGGGTTACTCGAATGATACCTGAAATGAATAGATTGCCATACAAGTTAGAGGGGATCAGATGGAGGTGTTTAAGATTGTTAAGGGAATGGATAGCATTGTTGGTGCATCATCTTTTTTTTTGTATATCATTTGAGTGATAGGACTAGGGGACACAAATATAAATCTTGGCAGGGAAGAAGTCATCTTCAGCTAAGACAGCCTTATTTTTCTAACAGGAGTGTTGGCCTTTGGAATGGATTGCCTTCAGATGTGATAGATGCAGTTAATTTAAGGTTGTTTAAGGAAAAGCTTGACAAATACTTGCATGGTTAGGGCAGGCTTAGAGGAAGTTTTTTTTTGTTTTTTTTAAGGTTAATTTAGTGAATAGGACAACCTTGATGGACCAAAAGGTCTTTTGTTGTCCTTTAATAATTTATTAAAAGGGTATAAAAGACAAATATTATAAGAATGCCACACCTTTGTTGTGTGAAAATGAACTGCACCAGAGTATAGTTATGCATCAATAGTTACAGTGTGATAAGTTGCCATCCAACCAATCAGAAAATGCTACAGCAATGTAAAGCTTATAAAAATGCAGAAAGTTTTGCTCTCAGAATTGAATGAAAAACATATAATAATCAAAGTTTCAGTTGGTCGGGGAGACTCCAAATTTCGATAATAGCTGGAGTAGTACCTGAAATTGGTTATTAATAGAAGTGATAGATTAGAAAACCAAAAGTAATGTATCGCAGGATATGTCCTTTATAAAATAAATGATGGTCAAGTACAAGCTTTTCCAACAACCTTGTTGTAAATACAAGTATGAATGGTACTTTGAAAACAGTAAGATACAGATTAACACAGAATGGTTTCACTGGATGTATCACTGCTTTGAAGAGGTAGCCAAACCAGAAAGTTCATATAGATACTTTACTTCAAACAGTGCTGTGAACAAAACTAGACTCTGTACAGATGAATTCAAGTTTGAATTAGTGGCAACAAATCAATGACAACTTATTCTACAGTGGAGAGGATCAGTCAATGTAAATCCCCAGTGAAGAATGGTGTTACTTCTCCATGCAAAAGTATTGGCTAGAAATATCTTATGATGGCACAGATTAGTTGCTCTCTTCTATTGTCATTTGGGATTGATCTTTAAAATGCAGACTCTTGGATCATAATCTCTCCTTCTTGAACACTGGTGCTGTGAAGTACTTCCTTGCCATGAGCCAGACTTTTACTGCTATTGATCTATCTGTCTCTGTACCATGTTTCCTTCTTTAATTTAAATAAAATGGGTAGGAATCAGTGCCATTTTACTTGTGCACCACAATGGACACTTTAAGAAGCCAATTTGCTGTCCTTCACTATTCTTTTGGAAGGTGAATGGAAACTGTCTTATGGTATTTCTCTCTTGTATGTTAATGGAAAGATAATAACTAATTGACCATTAATTGCTGACACCATTGGAAAGTGTTTTTCATGGCACTCAACTGCTATCCTAATTGGTCAGTAAGACTTGAGCAGAAAGCATTCCTGTTAGTTGTCAATCTCATAGCCTGGAGGACAGTTAATAGGGTATTTACTCAGATGGAACTTTAATCAGCACTATACCAATCTGTCAATTCATCCTTCAGACCAGATGATGCTCTTTATGAGGGTATATGCCTTTTATCTCCTGTCTCTCTCACTTTTTTTATAATTAGGGTGTTAAGCTATTCATATCCTACTTCAATAGTTCATTGAAGATTTCACAAGCCCTTACCCCCCTAATTATAGACCCATTATCACAACAAGCTATCTTTGTAAGATGTGGAGAAGATGGTTAATACTTCTTTTGTTTTGCTTATAAAATCACATTTCTACTTTTCTAACACCTGATTAAACTTTTGCAGTCAAAGGTTTGCCATGGACCACCTGATAAGACTTCAAATGTTTAACTGGGAAGCCATTCTTAAATAAGGGTATTTAGTCTAAGTTTCTTCATGCAGAAAAGATGTGATACTATGACACTCCATGAATATATGCTATTTTAGGTGATATCCATTCTTTTTGGTTGGCTGGAAATTTTTATCAACAACTTTTTAGATAGTAGGTTTTATGTTATTCTTCTGTTTCTTCACAAGGAACCTGGGTATTAATCAAGGTTATGTTCTAAGTGATAACTTCATTTCTATAAAAGTTAATGCTATTCCAGAAAAACTTTCTTTGTCAAATCCAAGCTGCCTCTGCGATGATAATATTTGTCAGAGGTCAAATATGAGGCTCATTGAGAAACACCTCAGACTGCCCTTTATATATTTAACTGAATATGTCAGTAAACTAGTGCAACCATATTTCATGTTCTAATACAAAACTGTTCACAAACCAGTATTACATCCATCTGAGAAATGCTGTAATCTCTATGGTGACAGAAACAAAATTCTTGGGATACATTAATTGGCAGTTACCTAAAGGCAGCTGGAAATTAAGTGTTCAAAGACGGTAAATAAGTTCTGGATATGCTCATTCAACACCTTGGGGAGCACACGGGTGTTCTTTATTGTGGATGTATCAAGTCTTAATTCACTAAAAGCTGAGTTTCTGCCAGAGGTTATGATAATGTTTAATCTTGTGCATCATTGTAATCTTAGGCTCTATAAAAGGCATTGTGCACTTCTTCTACCCACAGCTTGTACATTTGTTTCTTGATGTAAATAACTATCCTTGTAATAGATTGTAAAGATATGATCTGTCCAAAGCATCCCATTATCCATTGTGTCTTTGTTGACTGTTTTTTTTGAACGTAGAATATTTGCATTTCACTTTACAGTTTAGGTATTCGAGTAGTTTTGGTCAAATTATATCTGTCCTTCAAGACGCATTCCTCATCTGATAGACTACCTATCCAACCCTCTTTCTAATCTTCATTTCTATTTTTACAAGATGGCTTCTAATCAAGTGAGTGACTGCTTCAAGCAGGTTTGGAATCTACATCCAGAATTATGTGCATGCCATAGCTGGTGGTGACTTTTGTAGTTACCTGTGGAATCCCTTCCATGGATTCATTTCCACTGACTTGCTTAGTTCTTTACTGGCCCAGTTATCACTTAATGATAGCCCACACCCTCTTCTTTATAAACATTGTACTTTACAGAAGAGCTGGGTGGGGAGGGAGAAGCAAACTAACACGTTTTTTCAGAATGAAAAATCAACACTAGTCATCTAGTTTGTACAAGGTTCATTGGAATGAACTTGTCTTAGCATGGCCTAATGTAGGCAATTATTTTGTTATTGAACAGAAACCCATTACTCACTGAAGACTAGTCAACGTGCAAATAATGTGAGACACCATTGACAGTAGGTCATCTCTTTCCTTTCTGCTGTGGGATTGAGCAGTGTATATACTTTTCTGAATCCCAGGATTTGATTATTTTAGTTGCTCCAAATCCTAGCATGGTTCTAAGTTGTTTGTTTATTTACATTCTACTTTGTCTTAATTGAAAATAATTGAACTACCTACATTCCTTGTCTACCTTAAATGACTGAAAAATAATTCAAACATGGGAGATTTGTGAAAATTTAAGGATTTGCATGGATAGCTTTGTTTTCAAATGTTGTTATACTTTATGAAAGCCTGAAACAGGTTACTTCATGTGTCACCATAATACACTAAGAAGGATCATTTAGTACCCAGAGTGTAAGCCAGTGGAAGACACAATCCATATGTGTTTTTCCTTTCTTTCACTATATAGCAGACAAGAGCTAATGTTTCTTTTTTATTTATTTCTTCACACTAGTCCTTTCACCATTTTTTCAATGTGGGATCATTACTAGTTATTCTGTGAAGAGGTAAGTATTGCAGTCTAAAGTTAACAATATATTTCAGATAGATGCTCTTCTTCCCATAGAAACACCCACTCTACCTTCACACTTTGCCTCATCAAGAATGAGCTTTTGGTTTACACAAAGTGCTTAAGAGGAGTACTGCACAGAGTTGTCTGATGTGATTTAGCAACATTAAATAGTGCACTTCATATTATTATGCACATTTTGAGAGCTCTTTCAACAGTGCAAAATGTGCAAAAACTTTTCAGCACTAGTGAAGAAGTGCTAATTAATATTTTTGTGGAGAGGTGAGTATATAATACCATATACCTGGATAAATTTTCAGGTAAATAAAATGTTACATTTTTTCCGGCTTCTTCTTAGAGTCTACTTTCTTCTATATGAAGTGTTCAAGGTATCCATTGTCAGCAAGGTTGTAGTGATGTTTCTCTTCCTTTTTGGCAGCTTTAATATTACAAATCTTGTTTATTATTGAAACTAGACAGTCTGTGATGCCTGTCTTTACACTGTTGGGTGGGGGGTTGATTTATTGTTGAAATACTTACTCTTATCTGTGGGTTTCCTATAAATTCTTGGGTATATGAGTTGTTTCTTGATAATCATTATTTCTAGGAATTAGAATTTGTTTCCTTCTGTTTCTATACCTCAGCCAACTCTTGGCTGTTCCGAGTTTACTATCTTCTAAGTGTTCCAATTGGAGGTTAATGAGTACTTATGAAAGGGTGATCTCATAACTAGGCCTTCATGTGGTAAGTAGTATATAATTCATGTTGGAGTTGTATTGTACAGATGCAGAAGGTGTTATAGTATTTTTAATTTTTTCAGGGATTGATACATTATTGAATAGGTTGGATGTATTAAAACAAATCATTGTGTCATGTTAGTGTATTGTGGCTGTTATTGTAATCTCTATGCTATATTCTTAATTTCATGAGGACTTTTTCATAACTGGCTTCACACAGTAAATGGTAGTTTAGTTATATGCTGAGCATCTACAATGAATTTCACAAATAAGAGTTGTGAATTGAGATATCTTATCATTGATATAACCCTACTACTGTGTAGGCCCAACTTTTATAAATGCCTTTTCAACCACAGTACACTTGTTGTATTCATTCTGCAGCTTGTACCAATTTTATTATTGTAATTCCAGAATGTTTAGTCCAAAAACATAAATCTTATCAAGTTTTAATTTTCTCTTTCACCAGTTGTGCAGATGGGTTCTTTGGAAATCCACAAATCTCTGGGAGTATTTGCCAGCCTTGCGATTGTAACAATAATGTAGAAAGAAAACCTGGATTCTGTGATCGCTTCACCGGAAAGTGTCTGAAGTGTCTTTATAACACACATGGTTGGAACTGTGAGGAATGCTTGGAAGAACATTATGGGGATGCACTTAAGCATAACTGCAAGCGTACGTTTTTTCAATGAAATACTTTTCAAACTTAAAATACAAACTAAAATAGATTAATATGCTTTAACTGTTACTATCTCCTGAAAACTAATTATCACATTGAAAAATTCAACCATGTAGTCAAAGTTCTTAAATCATGAGAGAGAGAGAGAGAAGTGTATTTCTTGAGCTTCCTAAAGTCCTCAGTAGGATTTTCAAAGTTTAATACCAAAAAAAAATTAATTGACTTAAAATAATTTCGTATTAC
>NW_013668182.1:51299-56125 GCF_000517525.1 Limulus polyphemus
AAAGTTCTTAAATCATGAGAGAGAGAGAGAGAAGTGTATTTCTTGAGCTTCCTAAAGTCCTCAGTAGGATTTTCAAAGTTTAATACCAAAAAAAAATTAATTGACTTAAAATAATTTCGTATTACATACTGTTCATAATTTATTTTAGTATGACAAAGAATGCATGGTTGAGTGTTACCTTTTTTGTTTCCAGCTTGTGAGTGTAATCCCCTTGGATCTGAAATACCATTATGCAATCCAGACAGTGGGCAGTGTCGATGTAAAACTAACTTCACTGGGAGACAATGTGACAACTGTATTGTAAGTTTTGCCCTTATTAGTATTTTTGTTTTGAAACTGAAAAAAGATGAATGTTATTGCTTTTGAATTTCTTGAGTTATTAATTTAGCAGAATACAATATATGTATGGATGTTTACTATATCATTGTGCAGTATTCTCAGGTTAATTGATTTCCTCAAAGAATGTTAGGTAGATACACTTTATAATTGGAGGAAAGGCAGGATAAATCATGAAGTAAATCTGAGTTTAACTAAACTGTCTACATTTTCAGCTAGGGAATAGAAAGACTGGACATGATTTGTAATACAAACTGAGAATGGTCTTTATTTCAAAGACACAAAAACAATGTGTACTTGCAATGGACACAAGACAGTTGCCTTCTACTCAAGGTTTGACTTGATCAACAGTTGTTTTTCCTTTGTGATATCTTTCTATCAATCATCTCATTTAAGATCTGATGTAGCAACTGTTCAAATCTGATGCTCCTCATTTAACATTGGATTTACCCAGAGTGATTAATGCTATATATTTGACTAGTAGTTCTCATTTAATATTGGAGAGGTAGCCTCTCGGTACCATCTTCTGTATCATTGAAGCACACTGCTGGCATTGACCTTCTTGCAGTACATGCAGTGTTACAGCCCCCTTTCCACAGGTGGAGCAGGTATTGTCTCTAGAGAACAACAAAGGAACAAAGATAGGTAGAATGAAGTTGTATGAAATATGAAGGGACTCAGACTCAATGAAAAATCTTTAAAATTTTAGATTAAAATAAAGTAGAATATTTATAGTAATCCTAACTACTACACGTGTTGAATCATGTGTATCTTACATAAGTTGACAAAAATAAACATCTGTTTACAGAAAGTGTTAAATGTTAGGAATATCATACTCTTATTATTTAAAAGAGGCTCAGTGTTGCTTTCCTCTAAATTGCACATGAAAGAGACCTGTTAACATTTTAGCTCTTTAGAAGTCTCTAGAACATGCACAAATATTTCATCAGAAGACACTTTCGTAACATTTAAGCCATTAATAAGTCCGTAAAGCAAAAACTAAGATTATTCACAATGATTGAGAATACGTTGAAAATTATATTAGAACCACAAGAACTAGTTAGAAATTATATTAAGGTTTATTACAACTATGATGCAAAATCTACACCTGAAAAAGGAAGTGCAGAATAAAAATATTGTGGAAAATCATTTATTTAACCTTTTTTTACCGTGTATCCTGAGTTAACTCGTCCAGCAATAACCTAATACGCAGTGTGAACCCCGAGTATACTCATCATCAGGCATTACATTCACTTACCCACTGTGTACAACGTGTTGACTCGTCCTGCCTACAAAAAACAAGCACAATGTCATTAACGTTCAGAGGGAGGGGTAACATAACAGCCTACAATCTCCCTTGTCATTCATGATTGTTTTTAGCTATTGTAAAATACAATGGTGGGTCAGATATGTGGTCTGTCTGCAGACGAAATACAACATATGTTATTTGATTCTGAGGATAGCATATTAGAATATGATAGTAAGTCTAGTTCTAGTGATTTAGATGTGGCAGATGATGATGACTGTGGTGAAAGCCAGATGGATGGTTCTATATCATTTGCGTGGTCTGGTGTGGAATGTAATCAGATTACACAAGTGATCCGTTAGAATATTTCAATTTGTTCATTACTGATGACATGATTAGTATGATTGTTACTGAAACAATCAGACTAGTGTGTCAGCTTATTGAGGGCTTGACCTTGAAGTGCAGAGCCAGATTGAACCAGTGGACTGATGTGACAAGCAATGAAATGAAGGTTTTGTTTGCAGTGTTTATTTATCAAGGAATTATTCAAAAGCCTGAGGTTGAGTTGTATTAGTCAACAAAACCGTTGCTTGACACACTATACATCAGCTTGCTCTCGAAATATCTTCACTTCGTTGATAACAGTTCATTGCCAGAGACTACATCAGCTGCAGATAAATCATTCTGGAAAATCAAACTTCTTTGATGCACCTATTGAAAGATTCTCCACTGTTTGTGTACCTGAACAACAAGTGGCTGTTGAATCATTGATGCTGTGGAAGGGGCATTTGGCCATGAAGCAGTACATTCCATTGAAGCGATCTTGCTTCGGTTTGAAGTCTTACAAGCTGTGTGAATGTGAAACAGGCTATATTTGGAAGTCAATTATTCACATTGGACAAGCAATGCAATTAGAAGAATAAGTGGATGGTCTATCATCATGAATTGTGCTGACACTTGCTAAGAACCTCCTTGATCAAGGCTATTGTATTTTCATTACCAATTGCTATAGTTCACCGAGCCTGTTCAGAGAACTACGTATGAAACAAACTAATGCTGTGGGAACTGTGAGGTTAAATCAAAAACACATGCTGTCTGAATTGAAGAAGAAAATTTCTCGTGGTCAAAAAACTGCAATGTATACATATAACATGGTGGCTATGAAGTGGTTGGATAAATGAGAGGTCACACTCTTGTCAATGTTGCACAAAAATGAAATGACAACTGCATACACACACACACACACACACACACACACACACACATCAGGGAGTTAAATGAAAACCCACTGCAGTGCTTATGTACAACAACAATATGGGAGTAGACATGATGGATCAGATTCTTGTAGTATATCCAGCAGAACATAAGAGACATAAAGTGTGGTACAAAAAACAATTTCACCACTTGCTCAATCAAACTGTACTCAACAGTTATATTCTATTCAAAAAAGACAATGCAGCTGTGCCTTTGGGCAAAATGCATCACTTACAGTAGAGAATAAAGCTGATTGAGAGAATTCTTGAAACTTATCATGATCTGGCCATGATTCCTTGCAGAAGAAGACCATCGCTGAACGAATCAAATCCTCTGACATCATTTCCCAAAGTTTATTCTGCCAAATGAAGGCAAAAGTACTCCAACACGATGGTGCAAGGTTTGTTGCTCTCTCTTATACTGGTCCAGATAAGAAGAAAATCGGGATGGAAAAAATATATTTTTGTCATCTATCAAATAACGTATCATATTACATTGTGTTCTGAACAGAGAATTGTCAATTTCTCTTCTACTACAAACTTCGTTCTCATGCGAGGGATAACTACTAGCTTGGATGAATTGGTAATGGCTCTTGTTGCATAGCTAGAAAGCCAGAAAAATTGTGATAGTTAGGCAAAATTGTTTGCTTTTTGCATGTTATTATTCTATGTTCTTTGGTGCATTATTTAATTAAATAAAAACTTAGTGCATTACTACCATTAAAGTAGGGGTTAAGTGTCATTGACAGTCGACAGCAAAAACAGAATACTTGGATAAGCACTTTATTTCTTGTTTTTCATGTTTATTCTTTATTATTTGTTATAAAGGTAACTGTAATGTAAAAATAGGGATCTTTTTAGGTTAGTTAAGATTAGGTTAGGTAAAATAAATAATAATAAAAAATGTTTCACAAAGCACGTATGCAAGCAGCTCGTGGGTAATGTAATTCGATAGCGTTACATGAGCTCCACGTTCCCAAAGTGATTTACAACTTGTAATGGTGGAATAGTAGTTGGACACGATTCAAAGGGTAATAAAACAATAAAATTCAATTATAAATAAGTGTATACTGTTATGAGTTTAAAGCTTCATGTAGTTTCATGTTACAATTTGAAGTCATTCTATGAAAAAAAAAAGGGGGTAAGTTAGATAATTTTTATTTTTCTTATTTATTTATTGATAGTACGAGTTGAAAGATAGTCAAGAAGATAGTAAATAGAGTTTTTTTCGAGGTAGAGTTGAATGAGTCAGTGGTTTTTGTGAAGTATTTGCATCTATGTTTGCTGTCACACTTATTGAATTGCTTTGGTACAATTATGTTGATTTGTTTAATGTTACTTACCATCATTTGTAACATAGGCCTACAACAATTCACGACAGCGTTCAAGGTTGTAGTAAGATTAATAGAAAAAGTAAAGTAATTTATTATTATTACAGGGACTGGGTGTTTAATTATTTTTTTCTGTATAATTTAAATGGACCTGCCAAAGGCACAACAATATATTTATTCTCCTTCTTAACTCAGTCATTTTAACATAGTGCAAAAATTGTTTTGATTCTAGGAACCTGTTCAGAAATATTTTTGAACTGCCTATATTTAAAACAATTTTATAATTACAAACTTAGTGACTAGTAATTATGTATCTTTACTATACATCAAAGTGCTGAATTTTTCCTGAATTAATTGCAGTTTCTATCAGTATTTATCACTTATCTATTGACGATAAATTGATGATTTTAACTTTTTTCTGCTTTTTAGTAGTTAGGTATGGTATGAGACTATCTAGTACTTTGGGTTAAACAAAAATAGTTTTATTTTTGAACATTCATTCTAAAGACTTGGATGAGTTATTGCAACAAAATTGGTTCTCTTTAATGAATGCAAGAGTAACACTGCATTCGGGCATTTGTGATGTGAAATAATGATTAAGTTCAAAAGTTGTTTGTCTTAATCCTTTTTTTATATATATATATATATATATATATAAAA
>NW_013668182.1:56135-64387 GCF_000517525.1 Limulus polyphemus
TTTTATATATATATATATATATATATATAAAATTCTATAGGTTTTTCATGATTCCAGCTACTTGTTAATTTAAAGTCATATGTAGTCTAGACTGTGAATTGATATTAATGGCTTTTGTCCCGTTACCACAAAAAACATGTTCCAAGCTTTGGGGCTGTAGATGCACAGAGTGGAGATAAAATCCCATTATTCTATCAGATAAGAGTGACTCAACAGTTGGTTGTATATGGTGTCAACTAGATGTCTTCCCTCTATCGTTTCAAAATGAGGGATGGTATGCACAGATAACTCTCGTATAGCTTTGTGGTAAGAGTCTAAACCAAAGAAATATTTAAGTTACATTCTTTTATTTGAAAAACAAACCTCTTCACACAGATACAGTTGCTTTGGATTTCAAGCTTATCTCTCAACATTCAACAACAGTGGATAAAACTCAGCTTCACAAATAAAGATATATATCTATATTCACTTAAAAAAGATGTTCTTAAAAGCTTTGCTTACTGCAATAAAATATTTCCAGAGTACAGACTTCAGCTTAGGTGAATGTAGGTGTTTATAAATATGAATAGAGATTTTTTTTTAACATTTTGAACATTTGCTGTTTATGCAAAAGTTATATAATATAATATAATATGGAGAATATAAGCTGTTATGGGAAACTGCATTTAAAAATAATTTATTTCCCTTAACTGTATTGTTCAAGCTAACTTTGTTTCTATTGTTTTGTTGTGCACTTTTCAGGAAGGGCACGGGAATATGAAAGAGGGATGTGTGCCCTGTAAATGCAATAATGTTGGTTCCAAATCAGATCAATGTAATTTTGTAACTGGTTACTGCATTTGTCAACCTGGCATCTTTGGAGTCCACTGTGACAGGTGTTTGGATGGATTCTATAGTTTTTCCAGATCAGGATGCAAAGGTGTGGAACATGTGTGTGTGTATGTATGTGTGTATATATATATTAAAGTTATTGACTTTATGACTAATTTGATGGCTTAAGTAAAACTTATTCCTTGAAGTAGGCTTTCATCTTCACCAGTGGTCTGTTTTAATAACTTCTTGTTTCTCATCCTTGCTAATCAATTACCTTCCCACAACTGGTTACAGATAGTGAAAGATGACAGTGTGAGATACTGTGAGCTTAAGCACCCAATTCTACTTTTCTTAAACAGGTTAGGCATGGTGAATCCAGATTAAGACTGGTAAACAGTCTATCCCTTCCATTTTGAAGGCTGTACTTCCATAGATACTGCAAAACCCAAAATACATCTTAAATTCTACATTAATACATAACTTGGTGTTATTATTTATATTATCCTTCTTGCTGCATTTATCCAGGCATGATTTTTATTGTTTACATAACTGAAGTCATAGAATTTAAAATGCAGTTTCTATGTTTTCTATTATAAATACATGCGTGTATATATTTTTGTGATTTTAGGGTGCACGCACTAGTTGATTTACGATTACAAACACCTTCATGCACCTGTATTTTTTTTGTTATAAAGAAGCAAGTAGCCCCCTTCCAAAAACTTGGCCTTTAGTTATTAATGATGCTTATGTTGCATGTTGTGCTTCCTATAATAAAAAAGCAAACTTCACAGGAAAATTATATCTTTACTCCAGCTGATGATGGAAGTAACTTTTACTTCACAGTAACAACAAATGTTTGATATAGTTGTAAGAACACTTTAAATTTTTTAGTATGAAACTTTGTGTTTTTATTGTTTGAATACATTAAATTTAAAAAAACTTCACAGACAAAAACTTTTAGAGGCATCAATCTTGTATAACATCTTAAACAGTAACCAATATTGTTGTGTCAATAACATGCATTTAGTCTTTTGCCAATATTAAACATTCTATAAGCATTTATACATATTGAGAAAAAACTATCCATAACATATAAAATAATTTCTTTTGTGCTTGAAAATTAGAAAAATATATCTTGAATATATCTTGGAAAGTACAACATTTCACATACCTGCTAAACTCTTTACTTCAATTGTTTCATGGCCTTGATAATCTAGAATTGTTTGCTTTCTCTAACTTGAAGAGTGTGGGTGTGACAAAAATGGATCAGAAAATCCCCGATGTGATGAAATAGGAGGAAATTGTCATTGTAAACCTCATGTGATTGGCAGAGCTTGTGATAAATGTCAGGTATGTGATAGACATGCTATCAAATGTAATTAGTGAAATTCATGTGGAAAAAATAAAATATTGTTGTTTTTTGACATTGATGAAGTTTGCATCTTATCTTTTATTATGTTATTGTTATTTACAATATACAAGTAACGGATTTCATTATGTTATTGTTATTTACAATATACAAGTAACGGATTTTATTATGTTATTGTTATTTACAATATACAAGTAACGGATTTTATTATGTTATTGTTATTTAAGTTCATCCTATTTTATACTAAAATAATTTCTTTGTCCCTCGCAAATGCTTTTGTCTCTAACACACTTTGTGTCGAGTTGAGCTTGATTGGCACTAGTGTAGACCTGAACAAAGCTGACTAAACATTGTTACTGTTAAATTTCAAACCTTTACTATCGCTTCACTCTCACCTCATGACAACACAACAGTAGGATTATCACCAGAATAGTACGCACATGTTTGTGGTTATAAACATGATTTAGAAACGGACATTATTATTTTTTATTAAACAAAATGGTAAAGTGACTTGAGGTGTCTAGTTATACATTAGAAAAATGTTTAATAGGTCTAGAAAGTTATTGAGACATAATTAGTCCTCTTTTCTTTGGTTGAATTGATGATTAAGTGTGAAACACTTAAGAAACTGTCTGGCATTACCAAATTAATATTTTCAAGAATTTGTTTTATAATGCATTCAAATTAATTTTTTTTGTCTTGGTTATTTTGTTGTTTTCTTTAGCCTGGCTACTGGAACATAAAATCTGGTAAAGGGTGTCAAGTGTGTAACTGTAATAGCATTGCCACTATCTCCTCTGAGTGTGATATCACGAGTGGTCAGTGTAACTGTAAACCAGGAGTTGGTGGTCAACAGTGTGACCATTGTCTTCCTGGTCACTATGGGCTCACTTCTGGAGGATGTAAAAGTAAGAGCTTGTTAAATGTTAAAACCTTGTTTCTCCAACTTCTATAATAACATATATCAATAATAGCTAGTAGTTACCTTGTAAATAGAGACCATATTTTGTTGGTATGCATGTAATTCAAAATATTTTTAAAAATGTACTTTATTTTCATAATTGACAAGAATACTGAACATCTGAATAATTACTGAAAAGTAATAGCCTGATATTTATATCTTTTATTCTTTATGCAGGTTTGATAACATGTATAGAGATCAAAAATTTAAAATAGTGTATATTAGCTTTAATTTTTCATGGATTAGTTTGAAATTTTTTCAAACTTTTTCTTCCCACAATTCTTAAAAATCACTATTTGTTTTAGAATGTGATCCATGTGACCTCCCAGGACATATGTGTGATCCTGGAAATGGGCGTTGTGTGTGTCCTCCCAATACAGTTGGTGATCTGTGCCAGTTCTGTGATTCAGGTTCTTGGGGTTATGATCCCATTTTTGGATGTAAGGTACGCATAATGCTTTAACTTGCATGTATTATATTTGATTTCTAAACAGTAAAATTGTCATTGTGAACATGTCTGTTAACAGTTAGTTTTTACTAGGCACTTTGAAATTAATCAGTCCTTTATGTGTTTTGCAGAATACCTTTACACCACCATTTCCTAAACTTTTGTCATCCAAAGTCCCCCCCCCTAAATGAATATGGTTTCTTGCATGCCCCCCTCTTTTTTTAAATGAGTGAAAGAGTCAATTAAGTGACAAGTTATAGAACATGGACACAAATTAAAATGCTCTATGTAGTAATATTTTATTATTTTCATTAATAAACAATATATTAAAACACTTAATTTTGCATTATTGCATATACCCTAATTGTTTTCACCCCCCCCCCCCTCCCAAGAGATTACTTGTGCCCCTCCCCTCTGGAGACACGCTCAACACTTTAGGAAATGCTGCCTTTACATTCCAGTGTGTCAGGGGCTGATTTTTTATTTTTTTTTGCATCTTATCAGATAAAAATATCTTATTTTTTAAATAGGGTCATGTTTCTATATGAGCATGTGTTTAATAATCACTTATAAAATACTAATGCACAAAATTTATATTCTATGAGAGCAAACCAGTAAAGAAACTTAAGTTACATGTCTGTGAATTAACCAAGTTCTGCCCATTCTACTAGTTAGTCTTTAAGGTGTTATATACTTGGTCAATTAGAATAGACATAAATATTATGTTTGTATAACTGTTTGTAAAATAATGATATGCATTTTTTAAGCTGTGTAACTGCAGCAACGAAGGATCTGTTAGACAAACTCCAGCTTGTGATGAAAAAACAGGAAAATGCACATGTTTGGAAGAGTATGAAGGCCGTCGGTGTGATCACTGTCGACATGGTTACTACAGTTTTCCTAGGTGCCAGGCTTGTGGTTGTCTTACTGATGGAACTGTGTCTGCAGAATGTATGTCAGATGGCCTGTGTCAGTGTGATGAGGCTGGACAGTGCCCATGTAGGGTAAGTGTTTTTTTTTGTTCTAAAGAACTAGTCCTGGATCAGCCGATGATGAACTGTTATTTAGACTTCTGAGATTCTTCTTTATCTATCTAAGAGGAGCATAATATTAGAATTTCCTATAAACAGTGGTTAATGATGAAAAATATGTTAGTGTTATATAGCTGTTTGAATTTCTTATTTACTCTGAATTGTTATCATTCATGAATTCAAGGAAAAGAAAAATTTGTTCTATAATTGATAATATATATAAAATTGGATCATATTTCTGTGGTATGTAAAAACTGTGTAGTTTACTCTCCTCTATTGTTTAAATCATTTCTATAAAAATCTTTAATTTTATTGGGATCATGTGAAAACTTCAGCCTGAGGTGTTACTTTTTGTAGCTTGACTGGTCAAAGGACTTGTCTAACTTATCTACTGTTTCATGGGACAGTTCTACCATGTTCTACTTGACCTTGTGTTTGGATAAGACCTTTGCAGATGAAAAACTGATACTTCTGCATTCTTGTGTTCATTTTATGACTGGTCAGCTACACAGAGAATGTTTATTATGAATGTATTTTTGGTACTTTCATATCAATTTACTCCAACTTCTGAGGAACATTGTTCATGTGTGTTTGAGAGTGCAAGACTCATTGACAAAGTCCAGTCCTTTTTCATCTATATTTTGTTCTAACTGCTGATGGTGTGCATTTTATTTCAACTTCATTTTCAAGTGAAGTTTGTTGTAATTTGTCTTTACATTTAAATACAATTTCGTCTTTTTTACCCATTTCCATTTATTTTTATTTACAATAGTCTACTACAAAAATTTCAGTCAGTTGCTTCTCCACTTTTTTTTTTAATAAAGTGTTTCATTTTATTCACATTTCTATATCATGTCTTGTCTTCTTCATCTGTAACAAATTGTTATGCCTGTCCTTCCACCTATTAAATCCATGAAATTCTAGTATTTGTGAAGCTTAAGTGACAATGCACTAGGTTTATCCTTGGATTATCACTTTATTAAACATTTTTTTGACTAATTTTTCTTTGAATTTGAGGATAATACCATGGGAAGAAAATGTGATCAGTGTAGAGATGGAACATTTGGTTTGCATCAGAAACATCCTGAGGGATGCATCGAATGTTTCTGTTTTGGACGAACTAAAAATTGCAAGCAAGCAGAAGCTACGTGGTCAAAGGTATGAAATCATCACAACTATATAGCATGAGCATGATGACTGTATAACTTTTTATTCAGTATTTAAATGTTCCATTCTAACACAAACCCTTTTAAAACAAGTCTGTTTAAAGGAAGTGTTTGAAATAATAGATATATTTCCTAGTGCTCTGGTTGTAATGTCTTAAAGTTTGGTATTTATTGTTAAAATTAACTTCCTAGTATTAAGATTCTCATTGAAGGAAGAAAAACATTTGTGAATAAAGTAGTCACGTTTAGTCATGTTCTTGATGGAAATGCCACTGTTGGGAAGTTACCCAAAACTAATTAGTTATTAAGGGTATTCCCTTGTAGTCCTTTACACAATAAACATACCAGTACTGAAAGGATACTTTTAACTCATTTGTTGATAATTTTAGTTTTATTCTTATTTTTCATTAGTAGTTAAGAGATACAGTGCTCAGAATCTATATTTAACTTACTTTGAATAAAGTTAGTCCTTTATTTATACCTTTAATCAAAGTACTGTTACTAAAACTAATTTTAACTATATAAATTTTATTCCTTTACCTACCTTCTGTTTCAGATGTTAAGATTTGAATGGTGTTGCACATTAGTGCATTTGAATTTACTAAATACCAAATTTTACTTATTAAAAAAAATTAAAGTTTATTTTAATAACATAATACATACCAGCTAAGCATACTGGATTTTTTATGTATTTATGTAAATATCTAAACAGGTTGTTCATAAAATATTGATTTGTTTTTTTTTTAAATAAAAAAGTTAGTGATTGTTACTTTTCAGTGTTTATGTATAGTAGTGTAATTTGTATGTTTGTCTTACCTTGAACATGGATTTCCATATAGCAACAATATTAAATTTAGATAAAATATATTCTTATTAAACATTATTTTATTCTTTCCATTTGATGGAAATGTTGTTCTAAAGTTATTTTTTAAATAAGTTACATAAGATCATACAGATTTTAATGAAACTGCCAGTAAAATGACTTGTGTTTAGGTATGTGTTACTCACAGTTTTCTTTCATTTATATTTTTTTTATATTTTCATAACAATTAGATAACAGTGAATTCTAGACAAGCAACATTAACTCTAAGAGGAGACACTCATCTTTCTAAGCTTCAGAGATTTGTTCTCATCCCCAACAGAGTAGGAGATGTTACTTTAGGTATAAAACATATTCCTGATAAACCAATTTATTGGAACCTACCAGACAAGTTCTTAGGAGACAAGGTAAGAAAGTTTTCTGGAGGATCTTCAAAGTGCATTGTTTGCTTGCTTTGGACAAACTCTATAGAAAGGGACAATTTTTTCTCTTGCCTTTTTAAAAAATACTAGGCTTAACTGGTAGTGGTATAATCCTTAGAATTTCATTAATAAAAAAAAAGATTTCTTCCAGAGTTTTAAGCTAAACTATGGATCTTTTGGCTCATTACTGACAATGAAAATATATTTTTTGCATTTTTTGAAAGTGTTTGAAGCTTTATTTAACATTTTCAATGGATTCTTCAGAGTTGAGCATTTTATAGTTTTCCGAAACATATTTGAAGAATAGCTTATAAAAAGAAAAAAAAATCATGATAAAACTTGCATATTCATAGTTTTTGAATAAGGTATAAAAGCCATTTTGGTCATTTAGTCTTTCATTATCACACATTTTCTATATAATAAATATTACAATTAGTATCACTTAAGATTCACAGTTTGGACAGTTTTTATAAAAAACCTCGTACGTCACATGTATGCTGTGAGTGTAGAAGGTAATTTATTGTTATTAATGTCTTTTTGTATATTTTGATGATTATTGGTTCATCAGCTTGAATTTTTAATTGGTGTTGATAACAATTCATTAGTGTATTAAAATTCTATATATATATATTTTTATATATATATTGGTGTACTTTGGTGACAGATTTTCTTGTAGGCAGATTTTGTTAAACAAGACTGATGTCTGTAGGTTTACTTTCTTCTTAGAATTCTTCTCAAGAAGTCGATAAGCCGTCTTAACGTTGTTAGAACAACGGGTAAGAGTTGTAGTAGTGCATCCATTATCAAGGCTGAATGTTGTGTGAATTGTGATTACTGTTGGTGGATATTTATAGGTGTGGGTAAGCAGGTGGTGGTATCTAGCTCGTGGAAGGCGTTAATTGGAGTGGCTTGGGGGTTTCTCGCTGTTCCTGTTGATTGTTTGATGATTATGGGAGTTTGCTGTAGGATTTTTATTGCTTCGTGTATTTGAAGAGTTGTGAAGTCGTTAAATCGGCGATTTACTTTGGTGTTTTGTACTAGGTCCTGACAGTTAAGGCCTAAATAATATAAGATGTTTTTATGATCACTCAGGTTTCTTAATTTTAATCTTTCGCCAGCTTTCGGCGTTTAACCCGTAATTTTTAACATATCTCTGGTTTTAAATCCAAAATGAACAACTTAAAAGAAATTGGGTTGGGGGGATCTGCAGTTTATATCATAG
>NW_013668182.1:65169-70275 GCF_000517525.1 Limulus polyphemus
ATATATAGTTTAAATTACTTACAATGATCTCAGTCCTTTTGAATAAACAAAACTAATCATTGAAATATTGGAGCACTAGTACACTATTAAAATGTACCTTAATAATAATTCATCCCTCCCAATTGAGAATAGATTCCAGAAAATCATCTTGAGTTGGGAAAGTTTAGAAACATCTTTACTATGCCATTTCTTCTGAACAAAAATACATGTACATAATTATTTAAAACCTCTTGAAACTTTTGATATATATCCCTTTGAAAATTCAACTGCTTGTTCTTAATTTTAAGTTTGTGTGGATTTGTTAAGTGCAAAGCTTCATAATGGGCTATCTGCACTGTGCCTACCATGGGCATCAATCACCAACTTTTAGCATTGTAAGCCTTCAAGCTTATAGGTGGGCTGCTAGAGACATTTATATTAAGGTTGTTAAACACAAAATGTTTTCAGTTAATTCACATTTGTTTTTTGTGTTAAATTGACTGAGAAAATGAGATCTTCAAGATATTACTTACTATATATTGATTATAAAATCATAATTCTCTATATTCATTGGTTAAGTAATCAAAATTGTGGGTTGAAGATAAATATTACAAATTGTTCTCACTTTTTTTTTTTTAATACAAACCAACTCTTTTATATATATTACAGTAATGGTAATTATTGACCTATTTCTAATATTGTAATTTATCTTAAATTAGTTTTTGGTGCTTCAGAATAAGAGAAATTCAGCATGGCACTACAGATGTATTGTTGTAAAAAGAATGAAAAAATAATTTTGCAGGTGTTGGCTTACAATGGTGAACTTGTGTTTGAAATTGAAAGCCGTGGTCAAAGTCGATTTCCTGATAGTAGGTTAGATGAGTATCCTCTGGTGGTGTTACAAGGAAACATCCGTCTTATCCTTAAACATTCTTCATCTTCATTAAACTTGTCGAGGCATCATACAGTTCGATTCCATGAGGTAATTTTATCCATTGTACTTAAAATTTGATCTTTAGAAAGTGTTAAACACCCAAGATGGAGAAACCAGAAGATCTCAGAAGTCTGTAATATGGAAATTCTTAATTTGTAACATAATTATATTTAAATGTGCTAATATCTGAGTCTGTAAGTTATATATAATTTGTTATCTGCTGAAGATGTCTATAATTAACAGTTTCTCCCGAAAATATTGTATGCTTTTTAATAGTTATACTCATTAGTTAAATGGAATTACAGACTATATACTTATCTATAATAGTATTCATATGTTGACATGGGCATTGCAAAACAATTCACTTGTGTAGCTGCATGATTTTAAAGTTTTAAATCAAAACATTTTATTAAACATCCAGATCCATCATTCTATAACAAAGTTGAGAACACCCTCTATTGTTTTCCTTTATCTTCAAGAGGATGTTTCCAAATAAGCATTTGAGACATAGTGAATTACCCTATATACGTTTATTACTAATGATGGACAGTTGAAAATTACTATTATACTTATTCGGGGATAATGCAAGCATAGCTTGATGATGAAGAAAATTTTATTATGTTTATACATTTGATTTCATTTTCCTGTATTTGGAAGTTTACTGTGGCCCTTCCAATATTTGTTGAATGATGTTCAACTATCCTGAAGTTTATAATATTGTTCATTTATTCTACAGAAGTATATGACATAACTATGATTTTGTATTAAGGTTTTTATGTGTTAATTATAATTAGGCATAAAAGAAACTAAAGTCCTGTTTGTGTTAATATAACCCAGACCAAAATTGAAAAAATTAAACTAATATTAGCTTCTTTTTTTTGTTTATGGATTGACTGGATTCTTTTGCCATCTTTATGAAGAAAACAACTGAACATTTTATGTGGTTATTCTTAGGATGAGTGGAAACAACTGGATAACTCCCAGCTGCCAGTTACCCGTGCTATGATGATGGTTGTTCTACAGAAACTTGAAGCTATACTGATCAGAGCTACTGAAGGTCCTGATGTTAAGTTAGCAAGGTTAGAAATTATTAGTTTATAGACAAATTTCAAACACTTCTATAGTACTTTAAGCTAAGTCATCTCCTAATTTTTTCTTAAATATACATTACTGGCAATGGAAAAACACGTATCAACATCATATAAAGTATGTGATTTGGGGTGGAAAATGAAACAAATGCTCAAGAAAAAAGTACATGTATTAGGGTAAGACAAACGTTAAAGCCTCAGCTGCATGTTATTGGCAACGGGAGAAAAAAAAAAACGTCAGAGAAACAGTCCCGGCTCCAGCTTTTATTAACTAGGAGGGGGGTAATGAGACTTATAATTTGGTTAAATCTAAAATAAGTGTGAAATTAGTGGATGGCATTAGCCAATGATATTTCATGGGAACCTGCACTCTGTTAGCCCCAGCCCAACAAGGAAAGTATTTGCTTTAAGATAGAACATCCAATAAAGCCTGAATGGTAGTGGTAGGGTACCAGAATCATCAGAGAAATTCTATGTTAAATTTAGGATTAGGCATACACCAAAGCAATTTGTTTGCTGTTGGAAATGAGATGATGCTAGCATTGAGAAAGAAAAGTGTTTTTATATGATAGAAGCAGCAAAGCCTTTATAGCATAAATTTGAAAGAGAGAAATATATTGGTTACCAGAAGCATTGGACTAAATTTCTCATATGTATTTAAAGATACATACAGGAAGCATATATAGTAAAAGTCACCTATATTTATAGTAAATTTGATTCAAAAACTTAGTTTTTTGCTCATAGTTTAAAATGTTTCTATGGGATAGTTTCATGCTAAATTTTAAATGAGCCCTGGTAATTTACAAGTCAGTTCTTCCTGCCTCCTCATGTACTTAGTAATTTTAACTTTACGAAGGTAGTATTGTATTTGTGAGATGTTTGAAACAGTGACCCATAACAAATTATTAAAGTTTAAGTTTGAGCATATGACAGGAAAAATATTATTGTGAATGAACTTGTTTTCAGCTAGGACAGTAGTTTAGTTTTATTCACTTTGTAGTATATGTCCCTACAACATAAGCAGAAGCTTAAGCTATTTCATAGCTCACATACTGCACTTACTTCATAAGGAGCACAGTAGCACTAAAATTTAGACAGTATAAAAGTTTTAGCCATCTGATAAATCCATGCAATCAAACCTCTGGCAGATTTATATTTTAAACTGTATTATGATCCTAACTTCATTGTTATTAAGCTTCAGAAATGGCTGCAAATAACATTTTATTGATAGGTTTTTTGTTTTTATGACTGATCATTAAATTTTCTAAAACTTTGAAGCTTAGTTTATTTTTATGTGGAGTAATAAATCTGATAATTTTAAAATTTTCTCTTATCTAGCTAACCCACTAGTCACTGTAATATCATGTAAAACCCTGTGAAGAGTAACAAGTAACATGAACATTTCAGATGCAAAGTATACATTTTATAATGTAAATATCTAAAACAATGATAAATAGGGGGGGTAATAAGAGAAGGGATAAAACTAAAGGAAACCTCTTGTGAAATCAAAAAGCTAGAGAACTGTGGTTTTATTTTTAGCTTTAATAAATATTGTTTCACATTATCTTGTGTTATATATATAGCAATTATTTTCTTCGAAACGTTTAGAGCAAATGCTCTCTTTTTAAGCCAGAAACAAGCCTGTCACATAATGACAATTACTGTTATTGTTATTAACTAATAAGCTTGTTTCTGGCTTTAAAAAGAGCATTTGCTCAAAATATTACCAGGAAAGTAAATTACTACCATAGTTTTTAAAGGCAATTCATCTCCAAAAGTCTAATTTCTTTATTTCATCACCTTCACATTTTCTACTTATATATGAATCAATAAATCGAATACTATTAAATACATTAATTGTCCATGGGTGATTAAAATCAGCACTATAAAACAATAATGATCTTATTAAAAAACAAAAATATTATAATGAGATAAAGATTTTGAATTATTCTTCCATTACCAGTTCTTATTCTCATCCTCAAGTCATAATGGATAATGTCTGTGGCCATAGCACCCAAATGTTTTGGGGATGTTCCATCTATCAGACAAGATCCAAACACCGATGTCAAACTCAGCAGCAACTAGGGAGAATCGGTTAAAGGTTGGGAGTTGAATGCTTGAACCCGCAACATCTCAACTCCTATTGCCTTTTGTTATCTGCAGCCAGTTGTGGAAAGGCAGTTACCCTTAATATTTATATATAACCTTAAGGTAAAATTAAACCACCATAAAATTCTACAATGTAAAACTTCCAGCCTTCACCCAATTTTTTTAGTATTATAAGATACAAAAAAAAAATCTTATGATAGAAATAAACCAAAAGAAATCAATAACTTGCCTTCTGTTTGTTTCATTAGTGAATTTATTGACTCTTTTCATGAACATATTATTACAAGTAACTTCGAGGTTTATTATAAGGGGTGTGGCTGAAGAGGGAAGATGTTGAAAAGTTAAGCTCTTGTATATTTCTGAAAGTTATTTAATATTATTATTATAATTTGTAGTAATTTGGGTTAAATAAAACAATAATCTAGATATAATAAGATTGGTAAATAAAAGTAAGACAGTCAAAGTTTTAAGTTAGAGTTTAATGGTGTAAATTATTCCTACAAATTAAAATAGGCTGAGTATGTGTAATGGTACTTTAGGTTTAGGTATATTTTAACTTACTGGTAAATCATAAAACTTGATAAATACATTGTTTTATTAAATAAATACAATCTAAAAATTAGTTTATTGCTTCTTGGTGTTCTAGAATTAACGTGTTTATTTGAACTTAGATCCATTAGTTTATATTCTGCTTATAGATATAGGTAGGTTATAATATAAATTGGGCTAAATACATTTTATTATTAATGTTACATATATTGTTCTAATAAATTATTAAGTCCTGCATAATTAAAGATAAACTTTATTACTTTAGTGTGAAGACAAAGTAATGATTAAAAAAATAATATAATTGGTTCTTAAACGTTTGGCTTAACAGTATTAGTAATAGGCTACTGGTATTTACTATTGAGTATTTATTATCAGGCTATCAGTATAAATACGATGGTTAAGACTAGTGTAGGAGTTAAGTATTCACAGTTTGTTAGGTGTAATGGG
>NW_013668182.1:71023-72102 GCF_000517525.1 Limulus polyphemus
TGACAAGGCATGTGGATAGAATATTCTGTGGGGTAAATAGAGAGAAAAGAATCAGATTATGCTACCCAGGGGCACAGGTGGAGGATAAATTGACAGAGCAGGAGATTTAATAAGGGGGTCTAGCAGAAATGAAGTTTTTGTAGTGCATGTAGATGCTAATGATGTAGGGAAAGGTAGGTCAGAGGAGCGAATTAATAAGTAGAAAGAGTTGATAAAGGCATTTTAAAAAAAAAGGCCATAACCTAATTTTGTCAGGGATACTGCCTAGAATTAACTGTAGGGATGAAGTTACAAGTAGGTCACTAGAGCTAAATGCTAAGCTCAGGTTAGTATGGAAGGATAAGCAGATTGGCTGGTTAGACTTGTGGGATCAGTTCAGTGGGAGAAGGGAGCTATTTGGAATGGATGGTTTACATTTAAATAAGGTAGGGGCTGGCTTGTTTGCTTAGGCTATTAACTCAGCTGTAAGATATTGAATCCATTTGGGTTTCTATTAGTGGATATAAAGAGAAAAGGCTTTTAGTGGGAATTAGTGGGAAACTTTACAATGAGATTAAGATTTCATCTGTTAATGAAGTCATAATTATGGGTGATTTTAATTTCAGGCATATAGATTGGGAAATTCTAGAGTGAAACCATGAGGTAGAATGGTTTTTGGGAACTCTTCAGGATGCCTTTCTTCACCAATTAGCCAAAGAATCTACTAGAAACAATGCTATTTTAGACTTGTTGTTAGCTTCAAATCCAGAAATGATTGAGATGGTGGAAATTGGGGCATATCTGGGTGCAATTGATTGTTGCTGTATTAGATTAGATGTTTTGCTGCATATGGAGATAAGGAATATTGAAATTTTGGTTACAAATTTTAAAAGAGCAAATTTTGAAGGGATGCAACAAGAATTATCTGTTGTGAATTGGGCAGCTGAATTATTTGGAGATACTGATCAGATGTGGAAAATTTCTAATTATTCAAGGTAAACATATTCCTTATAGAACGAAAAGGGTAGCTGCAAGAAAGTTGGTGAAACAGGAAATTAGAACATCAAAAAGGATGTATGAGAAAAGGTTGGCTGAAAATG
>NW_013668182.1:72688-86674 GCF_000517525.1 Limulus polyphemus
TGTGGGGGATAAGTTAGCTAATTGGATAAAAGAGTGGCTGGATGGAAGAAAGCAGAGGATTGTTACAAATGGAGTTCAGTCAAACTGGATTTAATGTCACAAGTGGGGTACCTCGGGGCTCAGTCTTAAGATCTTTGCTCTTTTTGATTTACATCAATGATATAGTTGAAGGAATAGTCAATAAATTACTTAAATTTGCAGATGATATTAAGGTCTTGGGTGTGGCTAGCTGTGAAGAGGATGCTGCTGATTTACAAATAGATTTAGATCATTTAGTGAGTTGGACAAATAAATGGCAGATTGGTTTTAATTATAATAAATGCAAGATGATGCATGTGGGTTATCATAATTTGAATTATAAGTATAATTTGGATGGGAATAACCTTAACAGTGTTATGAAGGAAAGGTATCTTGGTGTAATAATCCATCAGTCTCTAAAGCCATCCAAGCAATGTGCTGTTGCTAGTGGTAGGGCAAATAGGATTTTAGGTTGTATCTACAGAAATATTGAACACAAGTCTAAAGAGGTTATACTTTCATTGTACAGGTCATTGGTTAGGCCACATTTTGGAATGTTGTGTTCAGTCTTAGGCTCCTTATCTTAGGAAAGACATTAAATTGTCGGAGATGGTTCAGAGAAGGTTTACTAGAATGATGCTTGTGATGGAGGGGTTGTCATACAAGGAGAAACTGAAATCTCTCAAATTGTTTACTTTTCAAAAAAAAGAGTTAGGAAGATCTGATTGAGGTATTTAAGATTGTAAATGGAGTTGATATTGTTCATGCATCATCTTTTTTTTCATATTTAACAGTAAGAATAGAAGGATTAGAGGACACAAATATAAATTTTGGCAAGGAAGGACAGTTTTATTTTTCTAACAGGGTGGTTGGCCTTTGGAATGGGTTGCATTCGAATGTTGTAGAAGCAGTAAATTTGAGTTTAAGAAAAAGCTTGATAAGTTTATGAATGATAAGGGCCGGCTTTAAGATTTTTTTTTAATTATTAATTTAATTTAGTTTAATTTTTGGATCCTTAAAAACAATATTCCAGTTTTGGATTATTTAATGAACTTAAACTCTTTAGAAACAGCCAACTCTATTACCATAGACTCTATATGTAGTGATGGCCAAGAAACTTGATAAGCATAATACAAATATGCATGCTAAAAATCTACAATGATATAGATTTTTACTTTAAAAGATGATTGCCACTCACTTTCATTTGTTTCTATGCCCAACAAGACTGAAAACAAAGCAAAAAACTAACCCACCAAATTGTTCATCTTTCTTGTTTCAGTCGAGATAACACTACAACTACTTTATCACTAGTGTCAGATTAAACCTACATCCACTCTGTGTTTCTGGGCAGTGTACGATGTCATCGCTTAGTCGTAACAACTAACCAGTAATTAGAAAAAGAAAAATCATAATTCTAGTGTAAACGATGTTATCTTAAAGTTCTCTTTTTGTACAGAAATCTGGTGTTCTTTTTAAAAGCTTAAGTATAGGATTAAACAGGAATTACCAGCCAATAATAATGAACATTAGATGACTGTAACATATAAAATACCCAGTGATTTGTAACATATACAGTCAGTGTGTTTAGGGAGCCAAACCTTATATTATGTATGAAATGAAGGAGTAAAAAAAAATTCAATATACATAATATTAAATTGTATTACACTCATTTGGAGAATACACTAACTTTCAAGCAGGGAAAAAAATGTTACAAAACAAGAAATAAAAATAATTTTGTAAATGTAAAATGATGTAGGGATGGCATTGCCAAAACGAATGCAAACATTAATATAGGGATGATACAGCTATACATAGCTATGCACACTTTATTTTAGTATTACTGCATTTGGAAGTTATATATTTCTGACGGATGGTATGCAGTTTGTTTATCATAATATTATGGTCATGTCAGGGTATGCATCAATGTAGTGTAACAAAGAGCCCAGGACTTGCCTACAAGAGAAACCAAGTTGAGTCAAAACATGTCATGATTATTACAAACTCTTGTTACAACGTCAGTCAAATTGACCAACCTCATAACCATTTTTATACTCGTGCATTGTAGTGTAACATTAAATATTAATATTGAAAGTTATTTATGGATGATCTATGTATAACTGTATCATCCCTATATTCTTGTCTGCATTCTTTTTGGCACTACCATCTCTACATCATTTTACATTTACAAAACGTTTATTACTTGGTACTTTACTAAAATAGATCCAAAAGACTTAATCAGGGTCTCAAATGAGCTACTTGATATATTTATAAATACAGAAATTATTATTCCCAAAATACAATTTCTCCAAACATCAGTGTGTCTATAATAGATATATTACTTTTAATGAAGTTTTTTAATCAAACAGTAGATATTCCGATCAGTGGCCAACTGAAACATGGCCAACTTGTATCTTTTCTTCTATGAAAATTCATTTTTGAAATGGGTATTAATCTCCAATCTATATATTTAGACACTTCATTACACAGACAATTTAATTTATTTCAATAACTTGAACTTTGATCCAAACTTAATATATCCAACAGAACTTAGAAAGAAGTAATAGCAGTGATATTCATGCACGTTACTTGGATGTAGATATTAATTTTGTAAAAGGCAGGATACAGCTGACTATTTTTTGACAAAAGAAGGGAATTTGATTTTCACATTCTTGGTCTTTTTATCCCTAACAGTGTTGTTTTGTCTATATTGTTAAAAGAATTATTATCTCCCAATTAAAAAAGATTTTTAACAATTTGTAATAATAGTAATTCTTTTATGGATAATCTTAAACTATTCATAAATAAATAAATTGAAAAATAATAGTTATAAGGATTGGTATATAAAACAAATTTTCATCCTTTTTTTGTAATAAATATGAAATTATATTAATAATTAAACTCTCGATGACAGAAACTAGCTTGTGGGGATCTTAGAGAGCATTAGTTACTCAAGCTTATCCTTGGTTAAGTAACTAACTTTAACAGTATACTGGAACAGAAAGGTCAACTTCAGGTAGCTGGACTTTTCTCAGCTCATCTGGTTTATATTTGAGCAAAATTTCAAGGCAAAGACAGGAGGATGAAGCTTAAGAACTACTAAGGTAAGGGTTTTTAGTTCTGTTTAACAATACTAATTATTAAATGAAAGGGTGGAGGTCGCGGGTTTTACATTGTAGAATTTTAGGGTGGTTTAATTTTACTTTAGTTATATATATAAATATTAAGGGGAACTGCATTCCTACAACTGGCTGCAGACAGCAAAATGTGGTAGGAGCTCGGATGTTGTGAGTTCAAGCACTCAACTCCCAACCCATAACTGATTTTCCTTAGCTGCTGGTGAGTTTGACATTGGCGTTGGGATTTTGTCTGACAGATGGAATATCCCCAATGCATTTGGGTGTTATGACCACAAATGTTATACATTATGACTCAAGGATGACAATGAGGATTGGTAATGGAACAATAATTCTGAATTTTGATCTTATTATAATGTTTTTTTTTTATGTGTGTGTTTGTAAATATGTACGTATGTACACACACGCACACAATGTTGATTTAATTCTACATATATTGTTAACTAATACTACCAAATTATTTTAACTAAAGTCAGCTATTCTTATATTACTTTTATGGAGTTTTTGGATTTCTTGCATTCTGAAGTTATAACTGATGCTTATAGGTAGCCAAGTTAATCACTCTACTTAACTGTTCTAGAAATGTTTGTTGTATTAACTGTTTATAAAGTAGCTTGAAACTTAGCAAAAAAAATGTATTGTTATTGAAATATGCATGTCTTATTAAAAAAAAAATTTCCTCAGTTCTGAATTGTTAATTGGTTTGTTGCTCATTTAAGAAGAGATAAAAGCTAACTGATAGTTTTGTAATAGGAAGGGCCATAATCTCTACAAACATTTTATTTAATTTGTACTTCTATATGAAAAAAATATTTTCTAATTTTTTTTTTATGCAGATGCTATTGTGCATTTCAAATTTAAATTGTAATTTGTTTATATTACATAGTCGTGGAACAACATTCCTTTTTAAATTCAAACTAATGGTTTATAGGAACTGACTTTTATATGCTTTATACAAGGATTTTATTAGAAGTAAATAAAATAAGAATTTTGACAATCTAGGTCTAGAAAACTGGGAAATAAAATGTTTTAAAGATGTTGGATAAATTGTGTAATATTGTTCCAGTAAAAAAACTGTTTTATGTATTAAGAAATATTTTAGGTACATATACTTATGACATTTAATCAAAGAATGTGTAGACCTTAAATCTCCCATGAGAATTTTAATGATCTTAAAATTTTTAAGATTGATGATACCCTTCTGATTATTAAGTTTGTGTAATATCAGAAAGTTTTAACAGTCGGAGACTTTCTATTTAAATTACCTAATATTACTATAATGACATATTGTAAAAAGTTAAATTGGCTGTTAACAGTAACATTTCAATGTTCCTAATGCATAAAATTGGAAATTTTGAAACAAGACTAAGAAAAGTTATGAATATTTTCTAGAACACAAATGTATGAACCCTGTTTATAAATTTATGATACAATTTGCTACCAGTGATGAAATATTTTCTTCCTTGGCTTAATTAACTTAGATTCTTGGATTACCTTACATGTTTTTATGAGTTTAGTTTGATTGAAACAGTTATTATCCTGAATTTGAAAACTGTGTGAGGAATTAGCTTACTAAAGTTTTTACAATAGTTGAATATGAGATATTTTTATGAATTTGTATATATATACGTGTGTGTGTGTACGTATGTATGAACCTGGCCCACTTTTATCTCTGGACTATTTAGAAGCCTTACCACATATTTAACTTAATCATGAGAAAATCTTGTCTAAAGTTTGTACAGTTTTAGATTTGAGTCTGATTTTGCTTGAAAGTTAACTTTAATTTGGAAACATCTTATCACATGCTTAATTTACATGGTTGGTTCCTTTTAAGATCTACTTTTGAGATATGTGTACAACTGCATACATTGTGTACCTCACCCAGTTTGAATTGTGAATAGTTGTTTAGAAACCTTTCATGACATTTATGTTTGACTTCACTATGAGAGAAGCATGCCTTAATGTAGGTAAATATATCACTGTATGGCTGTGGAAGCTATGAATCTGACATGGTTTAAAATCAGAAACTTGTTACATAAGAGATGTACTCATAAAGTTTCAGAATAGATCACTATAGAACCTTTAATTCAAAAATGGAAGTGCATAGTATTGCATTTTCTAATAGACTTGTATTATCATCTAGCATTGCATTTGCAATTAATGCTCAGCTAGGTACAAAAATCAAAGCCCCCCCCACACCTTATGATGTGTAACCTAATATCTGTATTAACTGATATATGAATTTTAATGCAAGTAGCATTAATTAATTACTTTAACCATATTTCAGTACATATTTCATTGTTTTCATTACATGATACATAGGTTAAATTTTGTATCCATGCAAGTGACTACACAGGTATCTTCCCGTCTTGAAACTTCTTCCAAAGCTATTGGAGTAGAAGACTGTAGATGTCCACCTCATTATACAGGCCTTTCTTGTCAGGTAACAGTTGTAAACTGTTTCATAACTGCTGTTTGTTTCTTTTACTTCACATCTTCATTTGAGATTGTTGCTTTTATAGTTATATTGAGGTTGTAATAACTTTATTTCCAAAATTTGCTGCTTTTTCAGTCAGTCAATTCAATATGACAAGTGAACACAGACTTAATGATCTGCAGAGACTTTCCTTATACTGGAAATACTTATGTACATAGTAATGTTTTTTATGATATATCAAAAAATTGAACAGATAATGTGGAAGAAAAATGAGTAAAAAAAATGTGCATCATAAATAATGATGTGTTTAATGTGTTTGAGTGTGTGCATGTTTTGATACTCTTTGTGAATTACTGGAAACTTTTTCAAAAGTTTATAGATATTGTAGGAAATCTAATTAATTTAAGTGGAAAGTATGCAAAATTCCCTCAATGATTAAGTTTAAAAAATTTTCATTTTTGCAATGATTATTAAACCTTTTGTGTAATAGTCACAACGTAAATGATTAGTGTACTTTTAGCATCTTGTAATAGTGAACAACTTAGTCGATAGGTTATGTGACCTTTCCTTGAATTGTTTATTGCATCAAATTATTATTTAAACAACTAGATCTATAATATTTCAGCTCTTTCTTTTTTTCTTGTGGTAGTTTATGCTTATCATTAATTCTGAAAATATTTAAACTTCAATGAGGGTTAAACATCATCAACTTTTGAGTAAAAATTTATCACTTTACACAATTCTCAGCCTGTTTACAAATAGCTTAAGTTGTAAATTGTACTTTTTTATGTTTTTGTTAATATTAATCTATGTTCGAATGTAAGAAAATTAATTTTTTTTTAATGTTTTCATTGACTTTTAAATATGCAAGCAAAGAAATGGTTATATGTTATCTGTAGGACCCATCTGATGGATTCTATCGAAAGAGAAAACCCAATTTTTTCGACAGTAGAGATATCTTGGATTTAGTGGGCTGGGCTGAACCTTGTGACTGCAATAATAAGACTCCATACTGTAATAAAGAAACATCAGTCTGTATTGTGAGTACTTGTTATTAAACCATGCCTAATGAGTTTAATGTGTCATTATTTATTAACAGCTTCTCCTTTAATTTTTTCCTTGTTAATGCAGTGTATATTTCATATTACTTTGTAAAGTACAAGAAAAAGCTTTCTGTCAAACTGTTGTTAACCATTACTGTAATTTGTTTTTGTGCTGTTGCTCACACTAATTGTTTTTCAAGTCATTATTCAGCATTCAACTAGTTTTTCTCATGCTGTTGTTCACAATAACATGTATTCAAATCATTATTCATCATTAAAGTAGTATATTCATGCTGTTGCTCATACTTATGTGTTTTTATGTCATTGTACATCATTAAAATAGTTTTTAAAGCAGTGAAATTGTATTAAAATAAATGTTCACCTTATGTATTAACTCCGAAGCCAAAAACACAAAACATTGGTTAAAATACAAGTTCTATTGTAATTATCTGGAGTTTAAAAGTTGTTTTTCTCTAACCTTTTTATCAATCAGTAATATTATACCTGGTTCAAATATTGCTGTTCATTGTTAATATAGTGTGTGATCTGTGATGTTTTATGACCAGAATTTGAATTATCCTTTAGAACTGTACAAGTAACACAGCAGGTCCACACTGTGAACTTTGTGCCCCTGGTTACTATGGAGATCCAAGAAAAGGCCCCTGCTATCCTTGTGCTTGTCCTTTACCAACAAACAGGTTAGTATACTGTTGGTAGAAGTAACAAATATAGAATCGATTTTACTAAATGTGATGTGATGTTGGTTCAGTTAAACTCCACTGGTCAAAGAATCACATAACTTTCTCTCAACCCTATAAATACTTACAAACAAAGCAGACAACCCGAACCTTTAACTAATATAAGAAATCAAAATTTCATATTATCGAAATCCACTATAACAATGATGCAGCCACTCTGAAAAATCCTTTAACACTGAAAAAAATAGTCATAATACAGAATTAAATTCACCACGTACAAGACAAAATAGACTCAAAATTTAAACACAATGCAAGTTACAGAATCAAAATTTCTGACAAACCCATTAACAGTGATGATAAAAGACCTCAAAGGATTGAAATGAAATTATTTAACAACAGTTCATTTCACAAAATAAACATAACATAACATAAAATATTTTGGGACAACATGGGACCTATTGATCCATCTCGGCTGTTCCATCCTCAAAACTAAATTAAAATAATTGAAAAAAAATGAAATAAAAAACATTTTAAACCCAGCCCTTATCATTCATATACTTATTAAGCTTTTTCTTAAACTCTCTAAAATTTACTGCTTCTACATCATCTGAACATACTTTTTAACAAATACAAACAAAACCCTTCATTGATGAATAAGAATTAAAAAAACAATAGACCCTTTACAAGATAAAAAATAAGCTAGAACTCTAACACCAAAAACATAAAATAAAAACCCTTTACTGAAACAAACTAAATAAATTACAAAATAAACATTTTATATACTGAAATGTAATAATAATCAACAAAAATAACACACATATATATATATATATATATAAAAGAAATACATTCATAACTATTCAACACAAAAACCTTGAATCTAAATAAACAGAGTAAAACAAAAACAAAGCAGAAATACCTATGATACACTTAACCAACAACAAGTGTGAGGTCTGATTCTCCTCACCTTTACCTCGTCAACAGACCCTCTGAAGCAACAGCTGTATAATGACTGGCCATGTTAGTGTCATGGATGATGTCTTGGGCCTTAACCAAGGCTTTCCTTGTCTGTGCCAGCTTTGTGTGCAGCTGGCAGACTTCCTCTTCCAATCAGGAGGGTAAGGTGTCCCTTCAATGCAGCATTATAATCTACTTTAAGGTTAGTTGTATGGTTATGGTGGTAGGTGGGGTTGTTGGGAGGTCAGTGTCTCAGCTGCCACTGTGGTACTCTCGGGACCTTAAGGGAAGCAGTAATTTGACTGCAGTTGAGGTGGATGCTCCCCTATTTAACTCAAACTTTCTTAACAGTGATGCAGTTAGTGCTGGGGCTAATAGTTGTACATGGTCCATATAACCTGTGTTGCAGGTCTTTAATCCTGCCAGTGGTAGTAATCTGCAAAGCCTCTAGGGATGCAGGTCCATCCCTTGCTTTGAAACACTACCTTGGTGGATACATTTGTTCAGTTGTGTATAGAAAGTCTTGATGATTAAATGTACCTTCTATATATCTACAAACATGAAAGATATGCAAAGCTTTACTGTAGTCTTTAGTAAGGTTTGTAATGTGTGAAAATTCTAGTATGTATAAATACAAATCTGCAACTTGTGGGCTGAAGTTACCTCCAGTTGGAAGTCCTTGTATTTGTTGACCAAAATGCACAAATGTTTTTTTCAAGTGAAAAATACATTACCTACAAGAATTTATTTAAAGTGAAACAATGGTATTTTTGTGGTTGACATTGTCATAGAAAGTTTTGTTGTTGAAGAAAGAATCTTTTTTAATTTTATCAATAGGAAGACTAGTGTAAAGATTACTGAAATCAAATGTTTTAATTGTTTTAATTAAAAACCTTTAATTTTCTCTTTACATTCAATGGAATTACCAATGATAATGAAAGGATTCATACCGATTATCTCTCTGATAATATTACAGTATTTCTTTAAATGTTCTTTAATGAATTTCAGACCATTACCTATCAGAACTGACATTCTTAGATGTAGGTTTATCATGCCTGTGCCTGCAAGACCTGTATTTGTACTGTGTTTCATGTAGTCTGGGGATCCAACATAACTTGGGTGTCACTTTGTAGGATGCAATAGAATGTACATCAAAGTCTCATAAAACTGTATTACATTTATTGGTGTTAATGTGTTTATACACCTCATTACTCAAGGTTTTAATTTTGTTTCAAATTAAATCCTAGTTCTTTACACAAATTTGTAACATAAAACTTTCACAAATGGAAATAATATAAATGTTTAACAACTTTTTTCTTACCCATAACATATTCATTGTTGTTAATTGTGAATTCATTCATTTATGTATTATGTCTGACTGTATCTACCCAGGTTCTAAATAGAAATATTTTTACATTTTCTTGTAAAACTTTACTGAGTTATCTACTAATAATTTGTTTGGTGCATTTACAACTACTTTTTTGACATTTTATTATGATTAAAGATTCTACTGCCAATGGCCTTCTTGCAAGAATAGCCAATAGAAGGGTATTTAATTTTGCAAATATTAGGCAATAACTGTTGTAGAAGTGTCTGACTACAGATTCTAATTTATCTATTTCTATACTTCGGTCAATAAATGGAACTATAAGATAAACTTTAAGATTATGTTAGTTAGGTGTTGTTGTTTTAGGTTTAAGTAGTGACAAATAGCAAATAATAGCTGGTCTGTGTTGCTCAAACTTGATGACACATTTATGTACGTCAAATTAAACAATAGCTCTTTCAAGGTCATATACAATTCTCTGAGATCTTTTGTTTGATAAACTTATATGGTGCTTTATAATAAATTGTCCCATGCTTAAACTTGTTTTTCTGTATTTGTACCCATGACTACATAGCCAACATTTAAGCAATTAAGGAAAGCATGGATTATTTAAAAACTGACAGTCTCGAGAAACATTACATCATATTTAACTCTGTTGTTAAACTTGTATGAACAAATTGTAATTAGCTTTTTCATCAAATAGTACTTTCTTTCCACTAGTTAATGTATAAACTATTTAAATGATTATACTTATTGAGAGATCTGGCATATTTATATAAGGTACATTACTGTGTATGAATAACCACGTCAGTGGCAATACGAGGATTCACTGCACCTGGGGCAGTTCTCTTTTTTTTTTTTTTGGCATCCTTACCTTCGGTGAACAGCTCCAGGTGGCACCCTCTTTAAATGGTGCCCGGAGGAAATTTCCCCTCATACCATCACTGAACCATGTATCCTCTGTATAGTGAAAATAATTATACTTGATAACATCAGGTTCATTCATATATGAGCAGCAAGCGTGCACTGGTTCATGGAACCACATGCTGCTCATTGTGCTTTGTGGTAAGCAGGCATGGTGTAGCCAATAATGTTACTCTTTCATTCAGCATTTTTCTTGTTGCATTTCTGGTTAAATGGCCATGAAACTTGTCTTTTGTTTCCTTAAACGTAGATTGACATTACTCTATGAAATGATGGAAATGATGTCGTATTTTTTTGTCAAATAATGTTTCCTTAAGAAAATAAGCTATATATTGATTTGTATTACATCTTCTATAGATTTAACTATTGCAGATATGTATGCCTGGAAATTAGCTCTTCAATTTCACTGCCCAATTTTTTCAGAAAAAATAAATTTGTAGATGTGAAATAGGTATTGTAGAAAAATAAGGTATGAAGTATTCAAGTACTACATACTTAAATAGTTTTGACTAAAAAGGTAATTGTCTGTAACTCCAGAGATCCTTATTTCTTTTATATAATAAAACTTAATTTTTTTTTTAATCAAATGTCTAGGCAAAATGTTTTGCATAGAATAAACTAAACAATCAGAACATTGGTGATAAGATATTTAAAAATATAATAATAGTAAGAGTAAACAAAAAAAACTTATCCCAAAAATAGGTACCATGCTAGATGCAAGAACAGTTATCTCACCTCGAGATTGCATAAAAGTAAAAGAATTCCTGGAGACTGCGTCAGGTTCAAAGAGTTTCCATTTTTGTTAATAAATAAATTGTAAGACTTAAGAATAATTTATCATTTTAGGCTTATTAATCTAAACTCCAGGCCTATATAGGTCTTTCCTCCTCTGCAAATATTTATAATCTTTCACAGGTTCTTGAAATCATGTTAACTTAGTCAGAGTTAACATTGTTTGCCTCAGTACTATTTAAAACCCATATAGTAGAAAACAACAACAACGGGTGCATCATGAATAGATATGTTTCTATGTAAATATGCATTTTCATCTCAGAAAGTAGATTTTAATTAACAGAGAGAATAATAAGAAAACTGAAATGTTTTCATACATGTCCATTGAAGCTAAAACAAACTATTTTTTTTTTTTTTAGTTTTAGTGATACATGTCAAGCTGACGGTAGTGACTACATTTGCACCAATTGTCTGAAAGGCTATACAGGTAGACAGTGTGAAAGGTAAATTTTATTTAGGGTATGCAGTTTGAGAGAAAAGGAATCTTTTTAGTTATGTTAGCTCTTCTGTTATTCCTTTATTATCTTTAACCAATGTCATGTTAATTTAGTGAGTTTATTAATCCATTTTATTTGATTTTGTCTTTTCCTTTATAGATATATTCTTCATCTATCAAGCAAAGCTTAGTTTTGATTTTTCAATTGGGAAAGATCCTTACTTGTTGTAATCCAGTAAACTAATTGTTACAAAATTAATATTTTTTTGAAGTATTGAATATCAGACTATAATATTTTTTCTCTCTTATGTTAATTTCTTCAAACAGTTTTGTGACTTTAAAGGTCACTCTTCAGTATATAATTTTACTGAAAATCTATAACAAAAACATTAAAATACCATTTTTCAACTAAACATAAATAATCTAATTTAAATACATATTTTTTCCAAATGTACAAACACGTAATACACTCCATGTATAAATTAAGTATATTAAAAATGCTCAAACATAAATATAATTAGTTGAAGTTTATCCAATATACTCTCCTTTTTAAATTAAAATCTTAATCCTTCATGATGTTTTTAATTGTAAAATTAAAATAATCCCCAATCCTTCACGATGTTTTTAATTGTAAAATTAAAATAATCCCCAATCCTTCACGATGTTTTTAATTATAAAATTAAAATAATCCCCAATCCTTCACATGTTTTTACTTATAAAATTAAAATAATCCCCAATCCTTCACAATGTTTTTACTTATAAAATTAAAATAATCCCCAATCCTTCACGATGTTTTAATGATAACTACAATTCTTTAGTTGATTTTCATTAAATGATGAATATATAGAAATCACCCTCGATTCCTTAGGATTCATTTTTATTTACCTTAAGACCATACTTAATCCATTAGGTGTTTTGTTTTTGTTTTCAAAGAAAAATACACAGATATCATTCTCATTCATTCCTTTCATAATTTCTCTATGTGGTTGATATGAAAAGTTAATTCTCTTAATATCACATAACTTATATACTTTCTAAGTTTTTATAAAGGACTAGAACTTAATTATTACAAGAGAGTAAAGAATATTTTAACTGACAAGCACTTGAATGTGTATACCGTACAATGTGAGAATATGATGACCATTTACTGGTATGTCTAAATTTGTCTATGTATAGTACTGTTCTCAATTTTTCATATTTTTTCTCTTCAGTAATAGTAATTATTGAGAGACGTTTCTTAATTCTTTAGGATTTTTGTTTATGTGATTACTACATCATTTATTGTGAGCCTGGCTATAATAGCTAAGATTAAACTTAATTTTAACATGCATACTTTTGATTAATGCAGTCTTTATCACGAGTTCTTGCTTCTCATAGTAAATCCAAAAAATAGCGTGTTCTTTACATACTGTATATCTTTTTTTTTCTGTGTTATACAAACTGTCGTTTATTTGTTTGGAATAAAAAATTCAGTTCTCTAACATAATTTATTTTAATTTTTTAAATCTTATTAGGTGTGAAGATGGCTATTATGGAAGTCCTATAACACAAGATGGAACCTGCAGACCATGCAGTTGTAATGCTTATGGCTCTCGTAACAGAGTATGTGACAAAAGAACAGGCCAATGTTCTTGCATACCAGGCATTACTGGCCGTGATTGTAGCGTCTGTCAACCTCGTTATGTTTTAACTGAAGTTGGTTGCAAATGCAAGTACAAGAAATTTTCTATCTGTAATAACATTTGTTAAGAGGTTTTTTATGTTATGTAACTATTGCACATTTTTCAATTTTTTTTTTCAAGTGGGAAAAACAAAAACTGTGCAGTAGAGTAAGGAAAAGTATTAAAGTATAAAATAAGTGACTGTTTCCTAACGTTAAAAGAAATTAAATCAAGACATGAAGCTTTCTTTCCTTAAAATCCCCCCTCCCCCTTCCTGTGGTGGCTCTGTGGTAAGTCTGAGGACTAATAGTGCTACAAATCACATTTCAATACCCATCACAGATATCCCATTATGTAGCTTTGTGCTAAACAACAAACAACAAAAATTCGATGACGAGGAACCCACTTTGAGACTAATAATGGCTGGAGACGGCTTAAATGGGTAATGAAGAAAAACTTTAATATAAGTTTAACATGACAGCAAATGTACATTTGCTTTGACAAGGTTTTGTCATCATCAGGTGACACTTGACGACCTGATGATGACAAAACCTTGTCA
>NW_013668182.1:86684-107050 GCF_000517525.1 Limulus polyphemus
TTAAAAAATTCGATGACGAGGAACCCACTTTGAGACTAATAATGGCTGGAGATGGCTTAAATGGGGAATGAAGAAAAACTTTAATATAAGTTTAACATGACAGCAAATGTACATTTGCTTTGACAAGGTTTTGTCATCATCAGGTCGTCAAGTGTCACCTGATGATGACAAAACCTTGTCAAAACGTTGTACATTTGCTGTCATGTTAAACTTATATTAAAGTTTTTCTTCATTACCCATTTAAGCCGTCTCCAGCCATTATTAAACAACAAAAATGTTTCTTTAAAGTAAAAATTTAATTTTATTCCATAGAAAGTGTAAAATAAAACGTTAGGGACCTCAAGGACTGCAATTTGATAATTATACATGAATCATGGGTACGGACTACATTTTTATGGATTTTCTGTGTCTTTATTTGGTCTTGAAACAATACTTTGGATTCTATTCTGTGTCCTTCATCAAGTCTGATTTAAGCAAAGATTGGAAATTATTAGAAAAAGAAAAAATATGACCCAAGTGCCAAATAACTACCTGAATCCACTTTGAAATAGGAATTATGTAAAATACATAAGTTACTTTTTCATCACACAAGATACTCTAAAACAAAATATGTTTGAAAGTAGAATCTAGGGAGCTGACAGTTATCCTCAATATAATGTATTTAAATTCTAAGACTATTTCTAAACCTGATCAAATAGACCCATTAACATTTTTTTTTATTTTCTTGTTCAAAATCATAAAATTAATGTTACATGGTTTTAACTTTGTAATACATTTCCAAGCTGTCTGGAATTGGCTCAGTGACTGTTAACTGTAAATGTGATATTTTATTTTATATGTAAACCATCTGTATTCTTTGTTGTTTCAATATGTGAGAAGTTTTTATTAACTAATTGCTTTTGTCCCAAAACAGTTCTAGAATATACATTTATTGTTATGAGATTTTGTAAAAGATCAGAAAGGGAGAGTAAATACATATTGACAAACCCTTTTTCAGCTTGTAATGATAATTGCACTGGTGTTTTATTGGATGACATGGAGTTTCTGATGAAGATGGTGAATGAAACTAAGGTCTCTAATGTGATACTACCCCCTTGGGGAATACTTTTGGATATAGATAACATGACGTATCATTTACAGGTAAACACTCTTTCGATATTTGTTGTCCCTTCTGAATTTTATCTTGCAACACCTAAAATAAATAAAAAAATTATGGTCCTACAGTTATGAATCTTCATGAAGGAATAGTGATAGTTTTAAATGGATGAAGGTAACCTATATTTCTGACATTGAATGTTTTTTTTTTAGAAGATAAAGCACTAAATGCTCTTTTGTGGTTTTCACTAGGTTTAAGATGATATAAGGATGGTAGAAACATAACTACTAATAAAGAATATTAAAACAGTCAGTAGCCTGGACTAGGTTTTCTTAACTGAGATTGGAAATATATGTCACTTGTTTCTGTGACTTACTTGACAATAAGACTGTTAATAATTCTTAACAAATCTATATTTACTGGCCTTACATAGGTCTCCAGTAAGAAGAATATAATAGGCCAAAAAAGAAATATTTGTTAGAATCATCTTTTCTAATATGATGCAATTAACAGTAAGTTAACCACATTATATCTACTATATCCAGTGCTGACAAGGTATTTTGCCCAATACCAAAGCTCATCAAGTGGACTGGGATAGGACAGACAGTAGTAGTTGAAACATTATTTATGTTATCAAATTGCATGAACAGCTGTTATGGTGTGAACTACATTCAATTGGTGAAGTTCATTGATTATGAGTTTTATATTAGTCATTTACAAATCAGAATTGGGGTAAGGATTAATAACACAATACTATATTGTTATTTTAACACTAATTAATTATTACTATTTATTTCTCCTATAATTAACTTCACTTATTATTTAGAAGAACTGGCAAACCAGCAAGCTAATTGTATTGTTCCCATAAACCATAGATCTGTAGATCACATTTTGTTATCAAAAATTGTTATGTGCCTTAATAACTGACATCTTATAAACAGTTGAGATAAATTGCGTTTTGATGGAGATTTGTGTATTGTATGCTAAGCCAATCTGATGTGCTCTGATATTGAATGAAAGGCCTCATTTAAAGTGGTGTGTAGTTGAGATACTGTTATATTCTTGTAATGGAAACGTACATAAGGTCAGAGTAGAGAATGATTATAATTTTTAATTAAACCTGGCTTATTTTGATGTAATGTCATACAAATTGCCAATCTGTGAATCTTGCTTTGTAAGCATAAGACATTATGTACCATAATAGATGAGATTGGAAATATATTGTGAAGCAAAAATATATACATGAGAAAAACAACAACTTTGTATACACCATTTCTGAATCACTCAGGTTCAGGTTGATGCATACCAGGATGCTGTAAATCGTGGCCAGAAACTTCTTGGTAATTTTTCCTACTATTTTGATTTGGAAACTTGGGCAGGCAACTTACATTTACGGGTAAGCTTTATCACCATCAGTGACTAATCCACCAAAAGCTGGACAGCAAATTAGTTAATTAAGTTCTGGTAATTGCAATAAAATAACAAAAGTATAAATCAAATATTTAGACATGTCATTGTTAAAATTAGAAAAAGAATTAATAGCAATAGAAAATATGTAAATACATGAATTTTACTGATCCTGGGTAACTTTAAATGTTTAAAAACTGAGTATGTATTTTGTGAAGTTATAACTTGTAAATAAAAATATTAAGATGATACTATGTTCTTCAGTGATGTATTAGGTTGTGTAAATTAAGATCCTTTTCAACTTAGTTGAGTGTTTGTCACTGTAATGTAACATATATGTTCAAAAAATCTTTAGCTGTCAACTGATGTTTAATGTCTATATTGGTCATTCTATGTATAAGGTAATTTTGTTGGTTATTTGTATTCTTGAATATTTTTTTTTATTAGTCCATCAGCTGTTAGTTACATTGGTGATCAGTTATATTTAGTAGCTGATGGATTTATTTACTTACTTTTCACTGTTTCCTTATTTTTCCAACCAAATATAAACACAGTTATATGACTGTTTGATTTTTAATGTTTTGTCAGTGTGTGATTTTATTATGTAATGGACTTGAGAACTGGAACTAAAAGTTATAATAAATTTATATCAAAACAATAAAAAAAAAAATGGAACAAATTATATTTCTTCATGGCATTGAACAGGCTAAAGGTGCTGTAAATGAAGCAAGACCTATTGCTGATGATGCAAACAAAATTTTAGAAAGTTCCAGAGAGCTTCTCAATCTGATAGAAAAACTTTGGGATGATATTCTGAGTAAGAAATAGTTGCTGTTTCATACTTTCAGTTGATATTATGTAGAAATTTTTAATGGTTTTAGTGTTAAATGCTTTAGTTTCAGTAGACATATGGGAAAACTTTAAGATGATTGAAATTCACAATTTTAAGGAAAGATTTTCTGCTATAATTTTCAAAACAATATTACCTTTATGTAAAAGACTTAACTAAAGTTTTATGATTCAAATGTGATGATTCATAGGTTAATGTACATAGCATATGTTTCATTTTGTTGTTGTTTTATGTACTTTGAATTCACAATTATAGCACTAAAAGCAAATAATAAAAGTTCTATGCAAGTCAGTGTTAAAAGGTATTTTTATACCTAATTTGTTTGTAACAAGTAGTATAATATACAATTATATTGTAGGATTTGTTTCAGTTAATAAATAAAGAGAGTAAAACTGAGGTGTTTCTTTGTTGCCACATGAAGATAAGATTACAATATTGTTTTAAGAATAGTTTTATGTAAATGACATTCAGAAATTTGTATGATTAGGATACAGTATTGTTTTAGGTACAATTTTATATCAACCAAGTTTCAAGTAAAATCATATTATTCATATTAACATCAATTTAAACTATTCTTGTTATTAGGTTTACATACAAATAGTTCAACTTTTAAATGACCTTTATTGTATTTTCTGTTTGTACCAGCAAATCTAACTAGAGTTTAGACACAAACGATCCCTGATTTAATTTTTCATGGTGTACTTTAATTGTATCATGTGCATTGGATGGTAGTTTATAAGGCTTTATTCTTATTTTTCTGTAGATACTGTTCAAGAACCAAAGAATTATGGTTTAGACCCATCTAGACCAAGAGTTAGTTTAGATGAGATGCTTAGAAAGGCTGAAGAAATTTTGCAAGAGATTAGAGCACGAGACTTTAGCCCCATCAGTCGTAATGCTAAGGAGGAACTTTGGTAAGATGGAAAAATCCCACATATTAAAATCACAATGCTGTATAAAACTTTTGAGCCAAAAAACCATATTTAAGGTAACATTCAAGAAGTAATATCTAATAATTTAGTTTTCTCAAAATTGTTTTCTAAGTATGGCATTCATGCTCAAATTTTCTAAATATATATTTCAGAAACAATGGTATTTCACTTATATAATACCCTATGTTTGTGAGTACATTTTTATTCAAATGAGTTTCTTCACATTTGGTTTGAAACTTCTGAAAGAAATGTTATCAAATCTAATTTTAATTATTTTTTTTCTGTAATATAAAACTTCCTGTTATTTTTGTTTGAATACATCGGTAAGAAATATCTAAATTACAAGACTTGTTAATGAAATGTAATAACTTTGCAAACAGTAAATGTCAGGAACACAATTTTATCTACTAGTTTACACTTTACTGTTAGTATAGCCTTTTTTTTATGTTCCCCTCATATTTCAGACTGTTGTATTTAGTTTCATGTTATAGGGTAAAAAAATAAGTTATCATTGTTTAACTTTTGACTTTAATATTTGTCCCTAATGCTTACACAAGCAAATATAATAATAAAAAACAAGTGCTTCACCCTCCACTCCCCCTCCCATCACAACTTTATGTAGTTGATAACTTATAATTTTTCAGAAAAGTATGAAGAAAGCCTACTAATCACTAAAATTAAATTTCGTAATGAAATATACAACATCATAGTATACATTGACCAGTTTATATCAATAAAAAAGCAAGATTAAACAACTGAATTACATTATCTTTTGTGTTACTTATAAGAAATGGTAACAGAATATTCTTATATAGATAAATAAAATCCTGTAAAACTCTTAAGTGGCTTGCTAATATATCATTTCTTTCATCTGAAACAAAATGTATTCACTGATAGAGAGCATCTGCTTAAGGAAGTCTTGGAAAGTAAACTGAAAATATTTACTAGTGAATAAAATGAAACATTTTCCAATTATATAGTTAGCATAGAGTTGCAGTTGTGAGAGTATTTAGGAATTCTTTGCCACTAAGTATTTTTGATTATATTTCATCTGTCCAATCTTAAATATTTTATAAAACAACTGAGATCCATTAAATTATTCTGATGTCAGTTTATCTCATAATGCTTAATAGATTAGTTTCAATATTTAGATTAAATGTCACCCCTAAAGCATTACAATGTAAAAAGCAGGGAGCCCACAAATAATGTCCCATTATTGATGAATTTTACTAATAATGATAGTCATAAACCAGTTTTAAAGTTTGTTATAATATTCTATGGAATAGAAATGACTACACTATGGTGAAGTATGCATATTTTGAGTACTTGTGATTCATCACATGCAAATAATTGTATTGTTTTCTTTATATATTGTGTAATTTTTTTAATAACAGGATTTTTGTTTTTGTAGTTGCATGTGGATTATTTATTGTGATTGGTGGGAACTTTGTACTGGTAGTTTTTCTTTGACTGCAGTTATTTATTTTTTGTTTTTATTTTATGTTTGACAGCTTTGTAATTGCAGGTTTTATTGTTTACTTGGCAACATATAGGTTTTAACTACAACTCTGAATACACTGTGTATCTTCACAAAACTTGTCAAGCTTTTAGTAAACACTACAAGTCTATTGTATGCAAAAAAAATCAAATGTTTTTTCGTTTTTAGCACAGTACTTTTGCTAAAGATTTATCTGTAAATTTACAAAGTCTTTACTGAGTCAGTCTGAGTGAAAGGTGATTTTCATGTTAGGAATAAAAATACTTGTTTTCATCTTAAAACTTGCCTTAATTAATATCAGAAGTTTATTTTTGGTAAAACTTAGTAGTAGAGTAGAGAAAATAAGATAAAATACAAAGTGTAATGAAATTATCAGTGTAGTAGAATGAAAGGTCTAAAATGAAATTAATAATATCTTTTCTTTTTTTAATCCATAATTGACTTAAGACTTTTAAATTACTTATCTTCACAGTTTCAGCTGTTACTCTTTTCATATCAGTTTTCTTTTAATTTTATTGCTTTGTCAAACTTTGTTCTGGAGATTCTGTTTATCACTGTAGAAATCAAGGTAGGAGTTCATATCTCTTTTTTTTCCCATATAAGGTAAACAAACCAATTAGGTTATTTCTGTGAACTCATTTTCCTAAGTGCATCAAACTTTATTTTTGTTATCTGATTTAAGAAGATTCTAAGTTTTACATTTTAGTTACTTTTGTTAAAAAAAAAAGTATTACAAGTATTACTTAAAAAAAAAAAACAGTAAACATAGTACTTCTTCCAGGTTCCAGGCATTTTGCTCTCAGAATGGCAGTCTAATTTAAATCTTAAATGTATATCAGTCACCAGAATAGAATGTCCCAAAACTACTATAATTTACCTAGCTTTCTAAGTTAGAAATATATTCAAAATTCTGGTAACAGCTCAAATTTGACAAAGAATTTTAGCTCAAATTTCTACGTTTGTCCACCAAAAGAAAACAACAAATGCATTTTGTGTAGAGAATATTCTGAGAAGGTAATAGGCACTTATATATAAGTAGAGATATTATATTATATTAAAGTTGTTATATTGAAAATATAAAATCTAAAGGGGAGAATTCAGAGCAGTGTGTCACATTACAGAGAGAAGTGAAGATTGAAAATTTTGAAAATATATTTTTTTAAATTAAGAAATTAAAACTTAAATAATATACAAATTTGTACTGCAAACTGAACTGTGATGCCAAGTTTATATCAATACATTGATCATCAAGTTGTTTAATTAGATTTTAAATGTAACTGTACAATGTTATGACGTACACATTTTGATCCATCTGTATGCATATGATTAATATGATATCTGGTATTTCTATTAATAGTAGATTTTTCTGTTTTTTTTAGTAAAGTGTGGCATATTATATTTTATTATGATGGCTGAAAATTTTGTAATAGTAAGTTTTTTGTTTTCTGGGCAGTGTGTGTGATATATTTATTTCATTTTAATGTGATCGGTGGGAACTTAGCAATAGCAAGTTGTTTATTTTATTGGAAATGTGTGTGTGTGTGTGTGTATGACATGTTCTTTGTCTTTTAAGATGATAGCTGGCAAATTCATATTAATATATTTTATTGTTTTCTTGGCAGTGTGGCATATTTATTTAGTTTTTCTCTGATGTTAAATTTCTTCTAATAATTTGTTTTCCTTTGTTTTATTGGCAGATGCAGTACATTTACCAACCTTTAAACAAATGTTCTTATTTGTTGATAGACATGTCAATATCTTTTAGTAAGTTGTTAAACAGTATTTCTGCTATTTGAAATACAATACACATCAGGCATTGGTAATTAAGAAAATTATTATTAAGCCTAAGAATATTCTTCTATGTCATTGTGGCTATATTTCTTTAAAATGACAGGAAATGTATGTGATTGTCACTGTTGTTTTAAAGTCTTATTATGTGTGTATTTTTCAATGCTTTCAGGAGAGCTAATATACTTCTAGACAGAGTGAAAGGATTTAAAATGGATCTTCATGAAGTTGATGGGCTGCAAAAACGCTTGGATCAGCTAAAGGGGCTCCTAAATGAAATGTTGAATATTATAAAAGAGGAAATCCAGAAACCAACAGAAAAAGCAAGAATTGCTGCACAGTCAAACAGGTTGACTCAAAATCAAATAAAGGTGAGCATGTTGTGATGTATTTTGATGTATGCTTTTTATTCTTAACCCCACCTCTAAAAATTCTATTTTGTGCAAGACTCATTCGTTGATAGTGATTAAATATATTTTATACAAAATATCAAGTGAGGAATAAGTTATTTACATATAATAAACTTTCAAATGATCTTCTTCAGTTTCAAATTAACTTATGAAAAAATACATTTTGACTTTGTTTGTGATAATCAAACAATGAAATTTGCTTTTAATTTAATAATAAAATGTCAAAACTGATAAGATATTATTACTAGAGCAAATTACTTGCTATTGTAGAAACTGTTTGTTTTTTCTCTCTCTCCTCAAAGTTTGATTCAGTTGAATAAACTTCATGTAGCTTGCAGAACCTTGTCAGTAAACTGTTTGTACTATTTTTCGAGAGACAGGTCATTGAGCATATATATCTGAAGTTTTTTGTTGTTTTTTTCACATTTGTTACAGGTTAGACACTAGCTTAGAAGAAATAAATGTTAAACATTGACCCAGTTTTACTTCTGTTGAAATACAATGGCAGATTTTTCATTTTTTGCTGTTTTGCAATAAAAAAAACAATCTGGAGATGCTGTATTTTTCAAACAAAGTTGTTGTTACATAACGAAGTCGATTCACCAAAACAAACTTCAATTACAAATGAATGGTCTACTTCTTCCTTTGTTGGGTTAACTTACCTGAGCAGAAAACCAACATTTTTTAGGCACAGTGAAAGATAAGATCTTTGTGCCAAAAAATGTCAGTTTTGTGTTTTTCACTCTTAATACAATGTGCCTGAAAAAACTATAAAATTAAGATTGTTTATTTGTGATTAGTTTGTTTCATTAAAGACTTTTCAAAAAGAAATTTTCTTTACTGTATAAAAGTACATGAAAATATAAGCTTTAAAGATGAGTTCCGAATGTTTTACTGTGGCTGACCAAGTGGTATACTACGTCAACTTTAGGAGGATTTAGAAGACAGTGTAAAGATAAAGCATTCTGTTAGCACAACATTATCAGAAGCTGAAGGACTGGTGAACCTGGCAAAACAAGCACTCAGTGATGCTATTCTGAAATTTAAAGTTAGTATTTTGTTTTTTTAATTTGATTGATTAAAGGTAAAGTAGAAATTTCTAATAGCAGCAAAGTGTAAACCATTTGTTTTACTTTTTTGTATACAAATTAATATTCCTTACTCTGGTTAATACCAGAGTCTATACATTTGGGATTGTGATTTTCTAAACAAAATTTACTTTGAATATTAAAATTAAAAAAAAAACAGAATCTTTTGGCATATGCATTGATATATCTAATGGTTCTGACTTGCTTCCATATAGTTTACTACCAGTATTGCCCACCTACTGTATCATATTGAATAATCTTATTTTTGCCTGTTATAACACTGTAAAGAACTGACCAAAGACAATGGATGAAAGCACTTTTCTATGTAAAATATATTAGAAACTTGCAACAGTAAATTGTAAAATGAAATGCAATATTGATGGTAATATTGTTTACATTTTGTGCTGTTAGAGGCTTTGTAACCAACAAAGTCATAAACCCAAAACAAATTTGGTGAACAAATAATTTATAAAAATGAGTTTAAAAATCTAATAAGATTTGTAGGAACCAATTTTTTATTCTATTCAAACTATAAGAATGTTTATCTGTTTCTAGTGAGAGCTTTGTATTAAATTAATGCTGATGTTTATAGCCAACAGTTAAAAGTTTAAAGTATTTAAATAATATATTTCTGATATTTCAGAGAATTCATGCTGGCAATTCATTGATGTAAGGTTTGTAAAAAAAAAAACAAATAAAAACCCTTTTGTATGTATATAGTCCAATGTTAAGCTGATTTTAGTTTATAGTCTAGTATTAAAAGTTTGTGCCATTAATTTTTTTATTTTTCCTTATTTTTAATAGGAACTTGCTAGATTACAATATGAATTTTTAAATGCAACTGAGAATGTAGAAGAAAAACGTGGGATCCTAGCTCTCCTGAATCCTAAATACAATGAAACTTTTGTTGTTCCTGCACAGAAACATGCTGAGGACTTGCGGAAACAAGCTCAGCAGCTACAGGAGTAAGTTGGAACAGATTTGAGATGTTCTAGAGTAACTCACAGCTTCTGATAATATGGGTAGGTAATATATTATCTCATTTTTGATTATTGGCTACCAGAATATTACCCTCAGTCTCTTCCAGAAAAGCATAACTTCAGAAAAACTAAAATGTTTACAACTGCAGAGCCATACTAGTAGTCAGTGCAAGCCACTGAAGTAAATGAGTTAATCCTTTTCATGTCTGAAAAGCATATAAAGGCAGCATTTAACTCCAGTTTCCTGTGGCATGTTCCACTTGGATGGGCTGAATGCTAGTCCATTACAGATTAATTCCAGCTACGTGATGGTATTTATTATACAGCTGAGTAAACTGAAGGAAATGGGGTAAAGTGTCTTTCTGCAGGACACAAAAATAACACTGGTAAGTCTCAGTCTTGCAACCTTTTGCCTACAAGTGCAAAACACTAATCACTAGGCCATGCTGCTCCCTACCTAATGAAAATATAATATAATATTTAATATAATTTTAACTTAACAGCAAATGTACAATGTTTCGACAAGGTTTTGTCATCATCAGGTACTTGTATTAAAGTTTTTCTTCATTACCCATTCAAGCCGTCTCCAGCCGTTATTAGTCTCAAAGTGGGTTCCTCATCATCAAAGTTTTATTGGATGTTTTATTTTTTACAAAACATGAAATATTAATTTTACAATCATTCTAAAATTTTCTGCTAAAATATTCAGATAAGAAAACAACAAGAGTTAATGCTATTCAACATTTGTAAATCATCATAAAAAGATAAGGTTAAATTTTGTCATGGAAGTTATTTTTTTGTACTCTATTAATTCAGAATATCCAAAATTATTCATTTAGACATGGTTTTGCAAGACTTAAAAGGAATCCCTCTGAAAATAAAATATTAATAGATATTTCCAAAATGCATACACCTCTTGGAGAAGTACAATTTTGATCTGGATTAATGGATACAAAACCAAATATATGTAATATTTAAATAATTTAAAAATTTAACAAGGTTCTAAGACTTTTTATTTACATCTGCATATGAAAATATATAATTCTTGTATTCATTATAATTTTATTTTAAAATCAAAATACCTGATATGAAAATGTGTGCTCTTATGTAATATTCATTATTATTCATGTACTTGAAATTTTACTTCTGATTGCTACAAATAAATCTTGAAACAGTAATGTAACAACACACAGATGACAATTTATTGATTTTCTGGGAAACTAAGGTTGCTATGGTTTCACCAACAATTCTAAATGTTTTCATTCTTCATATAAGTCTCTGTATATAAATTCTGTATATTGCTATTTTATATGTTATTTCTGTGTCGGATGCAGGCATTTGAGTTTCAATTAATGCAAAGGGTGAAAGTTCAGTTTTAGTCCTAACTAAGCAAGTTACTTTCCTATGATAAAAACCTTTATCAGCCATGATGGCATCCCTTTCAGTAATATAAATATTAGTTTTTAAATCTTTAAGCAAGTCGCTTTGTTCTGCATATGCTTTGTCCAAATTTGAACCTGTAAATAATTCAGATACAAATGTCAGAGATCCATTTGACTCGCTTGTTAAACATAGTAATGTTTTATTTGATCTGTAGTCAGTTAAATTTAAGTTCCATCAAGCATTGCTTAAGTTGTTGAAAATTCTTTTTTGAAGATATTTTGGGATACTGTTAATGATTTTATCTCTATGCAGCCAAATATAGAATTGTCCAAATATTAAATACAGGTATTCAATCCAAATGTTGAAGACAATACTACTTTACTGTGTTGAAAGTTCAAACCTCATTGAAAGATCTTTCAGTCCATAGCCGTGCCTAAATCTGCACAAAGATAGAAAAATATCGTCTTGTAAGAAAAGGATTTTAATGTCTCTTATTCCACTTTCTTATTGTAATGTGTAGAGCTGAATGATTAGTAGAATTAGCTAACCAATTAATTATGAGGATCATTAATTGATTACATTCATCTACTCAATTGTTTTCATGAGATGGCTAAAATAATCATTGATTGTTCTCACATGAATTAACTAGAAAAGAAAAAAATTATAACACTACAAATCAGGTTTTTATAACCACTTGTGTAGCTTCATACTTAACAACAAACAAATATAATAGCATTATTTTAGTAACTTAGATAGTTGGAAACCCTTATTTTGATTAGTTAATTATTTTCATGAGTTGTGTCACTAATTGATTAAGCTTGGCAAACTTGAATTAATCAAAATCATAATAGCAGTGTTTTTTACTGGATATTGGAATAATCTAAAACTATAATAATCATAAACACTAATTTTGATTAGCAGATTATTTTATGTAAAACTAATTGATGTAATCAATTCTCATGGGTGATTAATTATATTGAGGTAATCACCCAGCTCTAGTAATGAGAATCTTTGGGGTATAATAAATGTTAATGCAAAAATTTGATGTATGTTATACTTGAACAGGCCCTTTAATTTTTCTTCTTTTATCTCAGCATCTACATCAAAAATTGGGAATTTCTATGTCTGTTTCTGAGGTTAATTTCTCTTCCTGTAGCTCATTCTCTGCAGTCTTTCAATAATGTCACTTTGTTTCTTGACTTGACTTTGAAGACAACAAATCTTATCAGTTAGAACAACTAATTCCAGTGGTGAAGCACATAAAAAGATATAATTAAAATATAATTAGATCTATATATATCAGCATATCATAAATAGTAATTAGCATACTGATAATTTCTCTGATCCTATATGCATGTGTTAATTTCAATACTCCAACTCAACCACGTCCAAAAATAAGTAGGTCTCTGAAAGGTGTGGGATGTAATTCTATTTGATTTAACAACAACTTGAACATTAACAGTCTTTTGTCTGTAAATGTGATAGAAATATTTTAATAGTGAAAACAGTAAATTTAACACAAAACAAACTTTACTTTCTTAAACAGCATGTATATTATGTAATAACTAGCTATACTACGTGAATTACAAATAATATTAAGCATAAAAAATATTTTAAAAAGGAAATTTCAATTTTTTTTTCATTTTGGTATATTTTCTTATCACAAGCAGATGACATAAATGAAGAAATTGATGAATCTCAAATAAACAATAGCATTCATCCTGAGGAAAAATGCAAGTTTATGTTTCTTACTTAAAGGCCACATTTTTTTGTCCAAAAAAATATTTCTGAAGCATCTTTTTCATGTATGGAAGGTCTGTTAAAATGATTCCACAAAGACATCTGTTTTTGTAAATTTAATAAACATACAGAATTCAGACCCAGTTATCATGAACTTGTGCATAATAACTATTGTTTCTTTTTAATATAAAAGAGCAGACATAATATTTTTTTCAGGAAAACTCTCGGTAACAGATCACAACTCTGGTTTCACAAGTAATTCATCGTTATGTATGGACATTTGATTATAATTATGACAATTTTCCATCTCGTTACGGTCCACATTTATGTAAACGTCTCTAATGGTTTCTTTCAGGTATGAGGTATTTTACTTTTGAATTTCTTTCATTCCCTCTTCCCATACTCAGTGAAGCAACCTTAGTTTTAACTTTTTAACATACTATAAAAAAAAACTCTAAAGGGAACAGTTTTCTAGTTAAATCTGTTCCAAAGTTTGATGATGCAAGCTTCTTTGCTCTTTTTTCTTTCAACCATAACTCATATCTTCCTTTTTCTCTGGTTGGAATATCCAATTGCTCTAGTTTCAAATTTTTTTAAATTCTGGTGGTAGTTAAACTGGTGCAGGTAAAAGGAGTGTTTTCAGCCCACAACCACAGTCTGTTGAAGGTTTGGTAGTTTTAATATTTATTTTCTGAAATATAATCACAGAATTTTAGTTTGATAAGCATAATATTTGGAGTTTTTTCCAAAAATAACTAGGTCTCTGAAAGGTGTGGGATGTAATTCTATTTGATTTAACAGCAACTTGAACATTAACAGTCTTTTGTCTGTAAATGTGATAGAAATATTTTAATAGTGAAAACAATAAATTTAACACAAAACAAACTTTACTTTCTTAAACAGCATTTACATTATGTAATAACTAGCTATACTACGTGAATTACAAATAATATTAAGCATAAAAAATATTTTAAAAAGAAAATCGTGGTTGAGTTGGAGTATTGAAATTAACACATGCATGTAGGATCAGAGAAATTATCAGTACGCTAATTACTATTTATGATATGCTGATATATATAGATATATTCTTTTAAGCATATTTTTTCAGCAAAACATTACTGCAAAGTATTAATTACCAGAATTCGTAATAAACTCATGCCTAATTGTTAGACACAATTCTATGAATTTTGGATGTGTAGCTATATGAAATAATACCAGCTTTGTACTATTGTAATATAGTCTTCTTCATATGCTTACATACAAGATCTAGCTGGTTAAAAACATAAACAGATCTAATGTTAGCCTCAGCATACTTACTTTCACATCTCAGCCTAGATGAAAGTGTATTTGATTCAAGATAAAAGTTAAACACATAGAAATTGATAAAAAAAATGCAGATTTTTGTACGTAAGTTTGATTATAACTGAAGTGTTATCAATTTGCCTTGAAACAAACTTGTCTGTATTTATTGATATTGTGAATGTTTAATTTTGTGTAGGATCTACAATATGCTTGAATTTACTGTAGATGTTTTACTACTGTAAATGTTTTTTAAATTGTGGTTTGGAAATGACATGATATAACCATTAAAATGTTCAGGATATCTTTCATCCAAATTGCAAGTTCACCATGCACACCTCTTTACCATTGTGAAAAATGAAAAGCATGTACTGTTACCAAATTTACTGTTTGTAGCACATAGTGGTGGCTTGTGGAAATTGCTCTGCAGTTAGTGAAAAACACTGAAAATATTTTTCTTAAAGTCCTGATGAAGTTTAGTAAGAGTTGGGACATGTGCAGTTTAACTGTTACTTTTGGGAAATTCTTTGACACCAAGAAAATTGCTGATGGTTACAAGATTCCATTGGGATTCCTTTTTTTTTTTAAAGTTGAACAAAGATACATAAAATCATAGGCCTACAGTTATAATTCCACTTCTGTTAGTAGTAGATCTTTTAATCTGTTGTCAGGAGTCATTTTGAAAACTGGACCTTAGTTAAACATTCTTATAATAGTGTGGATTAACAAAAGAACTTTGTCTTCCCAACTTGAAATATGTAGATAAGCTTCCTACTTTTGGGATGAGAGCAACCAAGTTGATGACGCACACCTTCACTTTCAGAAAGCCTTTGATAATTGCTTCGTAAAATATTAATTATTACTATTTTGGATATTTATGAAATGATATAAAGTTTAAACAGTAGGTAGAAAGTGTCCTTAGTTGTAGTAAACATTTAATGGTGATACTTTCTTACTGCTGGCCAGGTGGTTAGGGTGCTTGACTTGTAACCTGAGGGTCGTGGGTTTAAATCCCCCCTCCCACCAAACATGCTCGCCCTTTCAGCATTATAATGTGAAAGTCACTCCCACTATTCGTTAGTAAAAGAGTAGCCCAAGAGTTGGGAGTGGGTGGTGATGACTAGCTGCCTTCCCTCTAGTCTTTCACTGCTAAATTAAGGCCAGCTAGCACAGATAGCTCTCATGTAGCTTTGTGCAAAATTAAAAAAAGAAACAAATTTTTGAACTGGAAGAATGATTGATGGGCTCCTCAATCTATTTTAAGTATACAAGAGTATTAAAAAATTATGAAGTTTAAAATGAAGTAGGGATCCTGCTACAAAAAATTAATGAAACAAGAATTAAAACCACAATCATAAATCTATAAAATTTAATCCTTACTTTGGTCTACAGAAGTGTATAAAGCTATCAAAGTAGGGATTAGATTTCATAAATTTGTGATTGTAGTTTTAATTCTTGTTTCATTACATTTTGTTGCAGGATCGTTACTTCATAATTTTTTAATACTCTTGTTTGTTTACTTTATGTTATACCTGTATAAAGTATATACTTTATCTTTAGGAACTGTCACATGTCTATCCATCAATATGTAGTGCCATCCGTTAGGTTGAAAAGATATTTAAGTACATGCATGATATGTTTACCATTCATATTATACCTGTATATATATAGATTTTTATTTGAATATCAAAAGTGGATACCCACAGACCAGTCAAGTAAGCTTAAGAGATCTTGTAGCAATAATCCAAGCTGTCTAGGCGCTAGCCCCACTGATGTGATCAGGTAGGTAGTAGACGAAAAAGTTGCTGTTTTAGACATTTTCTAATTGTTATACCGAAAATGTTAATGAACTTTTTAATGTATTATTAGTATATATGCACATAATATATTGTAACCAACACTTTGAATGGTCGGTTTTTTGCATAGGATTTGAATAGGGTGGTTTTTTGGCATGGTAATTATTTGGAACTCTTGTCAATCACTACTATTAAGTACTACATCCACACATAGTAGACTTTCTTTTAATGTCTTATCTTTAAAGCATATGTTGTAAAATAGTTGTATATACTGTTTTACCTTTCATACACAGGGAAGAAAGTTAATATATTTAGTGGACCGTGCACTTACTGGATGTTTAATAGTTAAATAATTGTTCATAAATGTATTTTTAGTAAAGATTCTAAGCAGTTGAAAGTAATGTGTTCTAATCAAAACCCAAACGTTTTAAAATTTCCAAGTATTTTTTATATTGAATTTCATATATGTTTAGATAATAACTAATAATTATAAAACTTAAACATCTGATTCATGGAGTTTATTTCCTGAGTTTTGTTTTAATAGTGTTTAGTTGATATTTTCTCTAAATTTGGTTTAAAAAGTTGTTTATTTAAGGTTTTAATACTTTTTTATAACTCTGTAGCTAGAAAGCAAAGCCATTGATTTACCAGAATATCAAGGGGAACCTGATGACATTTCTATTGCTAAAGCTCAAGCTGCTGCTCAAGTTCTCCACTGTCCTGTAATTGTAGAAGACACATGCCTATGTTTCAATGCATTGGGTGGTATGCCTGGACCATATGTAAAGTGGTTTTTGAAAAAGATAGGTCCAGAAGGTTTGCATCGAATCTTAGAGGTAGGAAATGCCAAAACTTTTAGTTTTACTTTTTTTTTCATTTCAATGCTCAAGAAAGTTGGAGAGTATCAGAGTTGATGCTGGACTCTACTATATGTAGGAAACCCAAAAATTTGAGTGTTTTGTTGTTTAAGACTTATAACATAGGTAAATTAATATGTAGAATTATACATGGACTTTTCTCTACATTAAAATACTTTTATTTGTGAGCTTTCAGTGATCTTGCTGGTAAATTAATCTGCAGATTTATACATGGACTTTTCTCTACATTAAAATACTTTTATTTGTGAGGTTTCAGTGCTCTTACTGGGGCTTTCATCGGGCAATGATGTATTGAGCGATAAAAATTTAATTTTTATTACTCAGTACATTGTTGCCTGATGAAGGCTCCATTAAGAGCACCAAAAGCTTCCGAGTAAAAGTATTTTAACATTGAGAAAAGTCTATGTATAATTTTACAATGTGAATATTTTCATAAGTTAGACTTTTCTTCAATAGGAAATGAACATTGTTTTTTGCAGTTCACCTCCAAAATTACATGAGTTGTATGTTTTTTATAACAATGGATTATCTGCTTTTTTTAATGTGTAACTTTATGAATGTTTAATTTAGTACACATTATTGGATCACTCTTTCCTGTATATTTTGACTTTGTTATCTCACACTAAACTAGTTACTGAACAAGAAAAATACAAACCTGCTCAGATTCTTGTTTGTTTTTACTAATAATGTTTCATCATAAGCAGATGTCTAAAAAAAAAGACTTTTGTCATCATTTAAATATTTTATAATTCATAACTTTATGGTTTAAACAATAAAATCACAAAGAACTGAGCTTGATGTGCCTCTCAGCTGTGTTGAGTCTCAATTTTTGTCAGGTTTCTTGATAAGCTAAAACTTTAACTTTTACAATGTAGAATTATGTTGAAAACATGAGTTTCAAAATATTTTAAATCCAAATTAAATGTATCGTAGAATTAGCTTAACAGAAAAATGGGTAACTGAGAAAAATTAAAATATGAGATTTAACTATCACTGATGTAATTTTCTGGAACACAACACATAAATTTATCAAATTTGTATTTATTTGTTAAAGTAAGAGTTTGACATATTGAAACCAGATCATGTTTACCAAGTTGAAGTATTGAAACTGGTATTATGTTCAAGTGTCATTTGCAGTAATTGAAAAACTAATTTTTGTTGTTGTTCACATTACTGTATAAACAAGTTTCTGTAAAAATTTCTTATTTCCTGAGCTTGCAGATCAATTTCACAAGCATCAGATTTTTGTTACAGGGTTGGAGTGACAAGAGTGCTTATGCACTGTGCACTTTTGCATTTAGTGAGGGACAGGGTCACGAGGTTAAATTGTTTCATGGAAAAACGGATGGTGTCATTGTTGCTCCTAGAGGCCCAAGAACCTTTGGCTGGGACCCATGCTTTCAGCCTCTTGGTCACATTCAGACTTATGCAGAAATGACAAGTGAGCTAAAGAACAGCTTGTCACACAGGTACAAAGCTCTTGCAGCTTTAAGAGACTACTTTTGTTCAGAAAACAAATATGGAAATAGCTAATAAAAATAGTTACAATAATTACCTGTGTAAAAAATATTTATGCATCAGCAAGATCTTGAAAATGCGTACTTGTGAACAATGATTACACTTTCTGGTGGTTGGATAGCTTAGAAAAGGTTCAATAAAGAGAATTCCAAATATACAAAACTATTCTATTAACTCTTTACACAGGCTCAGTCCCTGGGACTGACCTCATAACCATTTTGTGCTTGTTATAGTTTTATGCTATACCTTTTAAATTAGTAAGGGTATGTTAACAAAAGTTGGCAAATTATAGTAACATTACAATGTTTTCATATGCAAAATATAATTTTTCTTTATTAAGTCTTAAGGTTCGTAAAGCAGTGTTTTTCTCATGCCTTTTCGCATGTTGCCTATTCAACATGCAAAGTAATTTTCATTTTAAGATTAAAAATACTTTTATGCATCAGAAAATTTTCAACTTTCACATGCAAAATCTTTATAATTTCCAGATAGTTATCAAACATTTCTTAAGAAAAAACTTTATATTTTATTTGTTATTTTCACTAACAAATCTCCACGGGTTTGGTAGATTTGACCGATCTTGTAACCACCATAAAAAATTAGAAAATAAGTATAAATTATGCCTCTTTTGTTCTAGAATGACAACAGATTATAACACTAAAACATAAATGTTTAGACTAAATAGCTTAAATCTCATAGCATTATGTATTTATAGATCTTTATAATTTTTATTATATTAACCTTTCAGTTGTGTCTGGCTAACAAAAATGAAGTTATAATGACACAGCACATGTGCTTTCATGTTACTGTATCCAATAATATAAACTGACCTTTAGTCTTTACAAAGTGACCTGTCTTGTCTGTGTAGACTAGTATTTTGTAAAATTCAGTCACCTTTCCATTATTATACATTATATATGTATATAGATTATTGCTATTTAGAAACAAGTTCTTAAACTTATTTTTCTTAAAACATAAACAGTAAATGAAGAAGTAATGCAAACAATTATCTCTTCTAGTTATGACCTTTATACTTGGTTGCTGCTTGATGTAGGTTGGTAAGCCTTTTAAAATTTTGCACATGGAGGATATGAAATGAAATCTTTTTTTTAGGTTTTATATGTACAGTTGAATAACCAAAAAAAATCATAAATTCTATATTGATATCTTAGAATTCCACTATAATTTATCAAGCTTAGTAACTAAGCTGTATTTGGGTTTAAAAAATATGACATTTTGAGCAGACTAAAGACATAACCTACCTCCTTGAAATCTTGGTTCGAAAGAACAAGATGCCATCCTAACACATAAAAATGGCTGAGGGGAACATTCTGAGCTTTTGATTGATTATTCACATGTCATATATGTATATAAGATATAAGAGACCGTTTCCAAAAATGAAAAGAGGTGAGTGGGCCACTGTTTTTAATTCAGTACATGAGTGATATCTCAGCAAATAGAAAAGATATGAGGTTGTTATTTTATATTCTAGCTTGTCAATATCGGTAATTTGAGTTCCTAATTCTTATGAAACTATAGATTTAGTATTTTGAAACCACAAACATCTAATTTAAACCAGTGCTGCATTCAACATACCACGTCACACACAAAAATCAATGTTTAACTGTATTTTTAATATTTACTTTTAAATTAAGAAATTAGATAATCTATAATATTAAAATTTAAATTATAGTCTACAGTTT
>NW_013668182.1:108012-112770 GCF_000517525.1 Limulus polyphemus
TGTGGTTGAGTTGGAGTATTGAAATTAACACATGCATGTAGGATCAGAGAAATTATCAGTACGCTAATTACTATTTATGATATGCTGATATATATAGATATATTCTTTTAAGCATATTTTTTCAGCAAAACATTACTGCAAAGTATTAATTACCAGAATTCGTAATAAACTCGTGCCTAATTGTTAGACACAATTCTATGAATTTTGCAGGTGTAGCTATATGAAATAATACCAGCTTTGTACTATTGTAATATAGTCTTCTACCTTGAATGGGTAATTAAGAGTACCTGATGATGACGAAACCTTGTCGAAACGTTGTACATTTGCCGTTATGTTAAACTTGTATTAAAGTTTTTCTTCATTACCCATTCAAGCCATCTCCAGCCATTATTAGTCTCAAAGTGGGTTACTCATCATCAAATTAGAGGGGAAAATGTTTGCAGGATCCAAAACTGAGAAAAAACGGGTGGTGGACTTGTAAAATATAAAACAATAAGGGTAAGAAATGGTAATTAAATATGGAAATGCCTAACAATTTTTAAAACAACTTAATGCATCAAATTTTTCAGATGACCATAATAACAATGTATAAACATGTATCTTCACCTAAATCTTGTAGTATTTGTATTTGAAAATGTATGCATTAAATCATAACTTTAGAAATTAAACTGTTAGTAAATTTATTACTTTAATTCAAACATTTTGTAATATTTTTGTGCTTAAAATTTAGATAATTTTGTTAAAAGTGCAATCAATTAAAAATAATGAAGGGATGTGTCCATAAGGTAAATGTAACATCAGAATGAGTGCTAAAATTAAACTAAGATAAATTATGTACAAAAATCATTTTGTACAGTTAAAGATATTTATAATTCATCATGGTGTCCATATATATTGACAAATTTTGCAAGTTCTATTAAAATACATCTTGGAAACATTTGACACTGACACAAAAAAGATAATTATGCATTTTAGAAAGATAAATCAATTTCTTTTAAATTTTAATATTTTGTTTAAATTACTTAAAATGTCTCTAGTCGTTTTAGTGCAACAAAGGAAGTTTCAGACCTTCCACTGAAAGCAGCAAAAGCATACAAAGATATTGTAGATGCACTGAATGCAGCGGAGGAAGCTGCCAGGAAAGCTGAATCTGCTGCAGAAAGAGCTTATAATGTGGTAAGATCTCAATGTATTGTGCTGATGTCATTTTTTATGATGGTTAAAAATAAGTGTTTATCAAAGTTTATGGTGGGAAAAAGTTAAACTAATTATTTCTAAGTCACCAAACAGAAAAAAGTTATCATTCAAAGAATTATGAAAAACAAAAAAGTCTTAAAACATCAGGCCTGATGTACAGTTAATATGTAAAGCTGAATGGGCTTCATGGAAAAATGCTAAATTCAACATGGTTAAATTAATTCAAAATAAATAATTTGCATAAAATCTGTTAGCCATTTTGTTTATTTATTGTTCTTTTTATTAATGATATTGGTGTACTACTATTGAATATAATTACTTATTTTATTAAACTTGTATTATAAAGATTAATTAGCATTGTTAGCTTAGAATTTGTATTTAGAATAAACCTAAATCTCCTAAGCTGGCTGAACCTTGTGAGATATTGGGTTTATGGTCGAAAATATTGTTAACAGCAAGAGTACATAAACAATGAAACAACGCATTGTAATTGTTATACATAAGAAAAGTATATTTAATTAGCTATACTGCTGGCCATGTTAATTTTTAGGTTTTTCTCTAAGTACACAACTTGCTCTCATTGGTAGTCAATATTATTAATTGTAAACAGGGTAAAAAGGACATAGAACTGGTATTGCCATGAAAAAAGGTTGATACTTGAAAAGACTGATTTTTATTTGATCTTTTCCTCCATTTCTGAAGCTTATTGTATTTCTTGTGTGATATATTGGATCTTTATTCATTTTATGTGTATTTAACATTTCGGCTTTGTGTTTAGGCTATTTGCAAGTTACACTTGCATTTTGATACTGTTATTTGTATAAGAAAAATATTTACGGTGGTTAAGTTGTGTTCCTATTTTAACACAGTATAGCAGCTCGTAGAATGGCTCTGAGTTTTTTTGTTGTTTTTTTCAAGCACACACTTTTAGCTGAAAGCTCCATCATCTCTTGACCAATTTTGAGATCTAATTACAGTTTTGGACTCAGACGGTCAAACCCTTTTGATTGATATATTTGACCGTGCCCAAGGTCTCGTAGATTAATTTACTCTAATCCTGCCTAAAGGAAATTCAATTTGAAGGTAGGCTGGTAGAGATCCTGATGAGTAATATAATTGAATTGGGTATATGGGCACCCCATGCTTGGTATTGCTGGTGCACAAAAATATAGCTAATAAAAAGAAAAAAAGTGCTGTAGCTATTGAGGATTCCCTCTTGTTTTTTATAATAACTTAAAAGTATAAAAAGTATTTTCAAAATTACTGCTTTAAGGATTCTGTATTTGCCAGAAGTTCTTCATCATCAGCTATTGAGATGTGGGTTTAGTTCAGCTTAAGCAACATATTTTTGAATTTCTTAAAGCTATAATCTCGAACATCCTTAATCCAGTTGATATCATATACAACACTTATCCTGAAGTGTTACTTTCTTTAGCCTGTCAAGTCAAGGAATTTATCTACTGTTTCATTGGATAGTTGTGTTGTATTTTACTTTATTTATGGAGAAATACCTTGTAGCTATTGCACAGAGCAAAGATATTTCTGTATTACAGTACCTGTTTTATGATCAATCAGCTAGAGAGAAAAGGTTTACTGGGGAGAAAAGTTGGCTTTTTACTTTGAGAGAGCCAAGATCAAAGTCTCTTGCATGTCTTACATGTCATAGTTGCTGATCATGTAATTATATTCAACTGCATGCTACTTGCTCATTCTTATCTGTTTACATCTTTATAATGCAGTAGTACTTCCACTCCAACAATTAATTGTATTCTTCAGTTCTTTTATCTTAAGATAAAATGATTTATTTTCAATCAGACTTCAACACTGTGACTTGCCTCTTTCATTTCACCTGACAAATAGTTACACCAGCTGTTTTTAATCAGACTTCAACACTGTGACTTGCCTCTTTCATTTCATCTGACAAATAGTTACACCAGCTGTTTTTAATCAACTTCAACACTGACTTGCCTCTTTCATTTCATCTGACAAATAGTTACACCAGCTATTTTTAATCAGATTTCAACACTGTGTCTTGTCTCTTTCATTTCACCTGACAAATAGTTACACCAGCTATTTTTAATCAGACTTCAACATTGTGACTTGCCTCTTTCATTTCACCTGACAAATAGTTACACCAGCTGTTTTTAATCAGACTTCAACACTGTGACTTGGCTCTTTCATTTCACCTGACAAATAGTTACACCAGCTGTTTTAATCAGACTTCAACACTGTGACATGGCTCTTTCATTTCACATGACAAATAGTTACACCAGCCCTTCCATGTATTAGCTCCATGAACTATCATTTTTTGTGGAGATGAAGTGCTTGTGTGCTATGTTGAACCCTGATTTTAGTACACACCCACTAGTAACAACGACAGTATGTTCCACAATAATAGCTCTCAGTAAATCTGCTGGCTTACAATGCTAAAACTGGTGTTTGATACTCATGGTGGACAGAGAACAGATATCCCTTTGTTAACAACAATCAAACCATGATAACAAAACTACTAAAATACAAATCTGTCTTGTTATTCACAGAGGTGTAGGAAGATATATTAACCTAGAGGTGCAATGATATCTGAAATTGCCCTGGTAGGCTATCCCTGACACAGGGGCTTTGGGAGGTGCAGCCCCCAGATGTTGATGATGTTTAGTTTTTGAAATGGTAAAAATTAATCATAAACACAATCGAGATGTGTATACATACCTATATATTGGTAGCTAGCTACGGTTATTTTACAAAAATTGCTTCAGCAACCCATACCCCCCCCCCCCCCCCGGTTCCCTATATTTTGATTCACTAATATAGTTATTGTAGCATAAATTTGTTAATATATAGTTTATTATTTTAACCTTTTGTCATCTCACTAGACTAATCAGTATAATAATAATACTACTAAATATAGTTGTACAAGCATCTTTATATGTAATTTGTGAAAGTTACGAGAGCTATTAATGACATCATTCAACATTGCTTGATGTAGGCATACCCAGGAACAGATGATGCTTTAACAAAGCAAGCCAAAAGAGCCCGTACTAAAAGTGAAGAGCTACTTAAAGAAGCCGCAAACTTGCGTGATGAAGTTCCAAGTAAAAATTTCACATAAGTTTTGGATAAAATAATACATATTTCATTATAATTAATTTCCTTTTGAAAATATATTGCCTGGATTAGCAGAAGTAAAAATACTGTGTTCTTTAGCAATATCAAAGTGAAAATAAGGTTATAAAAGGATTTCACAATGAAAATAACGGAAGCTGCAAGTGAAGGTATTTGGTTTAGCAAGGGCTTATTTTCCTCCATGCTATTGAATACATCAGTGAGAAAAGTTATAAATAAATAAATAGTCTTTAAACTACTGATTACAATAATTGTTTATAGGTGATTCAAATCAGGTATAAAACAATAATGAATTAAATATTGCATTACTGTTATTGGTCTAGATTGTCAACTTATTGTCATAATGCATAATGTCTATATTCTATTTAGTTCTATTCAATATTTTATAGTTCTATTTAATACCTTTTTGTAAGGGTAGAGGTTGGGAGTTTAATTAGT
>NW_013668182.1:113271-114215 GCF_000517525.1 Limulus polyphemus
TTTTATAGTTCTATTTAATACCTTTTTGTAAGGGTAGAGGTTGGGAGTTTAATTAGTAGAAATATTAGGGTGGCTTTATTTCAGTTCATTTCTACTTTAAGAAATTTAAGGGTAACTGCCTTCTCACAGCTGGCTATAGACAGTGAAAAGCAGTAGAAACTGAGACGTTGTGGGTGTAAGCACTCAGCTTCTTACCTTTATTTGATTTTTTATGATTTTCCATGATGGCTGACTAGATCGACATTGGCATTTGGTCTGATAGATGGGATATCCCCAACATAATTGGGTGCTATTACTACAGATATTATCTGTTATGACAAGCTGACAGTCTGGACCAATAACGGTAATGCACTATATAATGTGTGTGTGTGTTTGTTTACTGTAGGTGAGCAACTTTTATTTTACTGCTAATTCTGTTTGAGTGTATAAAATAATCTCAGTTTGAGGAAGAAAAGTAGTAAAATTTTATGAAACCAGCTGTCTAATTCTTACATTTAGTAAATTATTAAATGTGTTCATTTGACCAGATTTACACACCTTTTAAAGGATTGTATATCTAACTCTTACTACAATCATTTTCTTTTACACAACATAATTGTTTTAAATCTTTAAAAAATGTTGGGCTTTTTACTCTGTAATCAGAACTCAGAATTCGTCTGGAAGACAAGAAGAAGAATCTGAACAAAATCCAAGAAGACAATGCATACAGCAGAATTAATCTTGATGTTATTAATAATGGACTGAATCATCTTCCCAATGGTTTGTGTCTTTATTTTTTCTTTTGTACAGATTTTTAACATAAATCTACTATACTTTTAGTTTCCAGATGTTTTCTATAGATGTAAATGTATACAGAAAATTTCCTATTCTTCTGCATTGTTCACATTAAGAGGTTTGATTTAGTAAGGTTAACTACCATAGTTGTACAATTATATGTTATACAT
>NW_013668182.1:114942-129577 GCF_000517525.1 Limulus polyphemus
TTCGAAGAGTGATCTACTCCAAGTTTTGAAGCAAGAGTGAGCAAAAATCCCACAATCTAATATTGACGAGATGATTCTCACAATGCCCCAAAGGATCAATGAACTCCACGAAGCGAAAGGAAGATCTACTAGATATTAATTAAATTATAAGTATATCAATTCATGTGAATATGGCTAAAAATTTTCATTTTTTCTGAAAAGGTGGTGTCTATTTACTTTTTCTGCTTTCATTTAACCAAAGTGACCACATCTTATTTTAATTTAAGCTACCTTTTATTAACAATAACAAAAAAATATTCACAACATTGTTCTAGAAAACCAACTATATCTGAGAATCTGTCATTTTTTTTTTTTATGCTTAAGACATTGGAGACAAGTTATGGCAGATGGAAGGCCATCTCAGTGGAATACTAGACCAGGCTGAGCAAACACACACAAAAATTGATAACATTCAAGATAAAATTGATGAAGAGCTTAGTCCTCAGTTTGAAGCTTTGAATACAGGATCTAAGGCAGAATTTGGAAGCATCAGGGATACCAGTGAGTCTTTTAAAGAAAGGACTATAGGCTTTCATGTGTTACATGGTGCTCATGTGTACAAGTTTTAGAATTATATTGTTTACTTAAGACGCTATGGGAAACATGTTGAAACACTTGTCATTTTACTCAGTTGTCAAGGATACTTAATCATTATTTAGGTAAATGTTAGACCATGAAGACTGAGACATAGTAATATAGTTTGTTGAATCAGTTACAATGCTATATTTCTATGTTTCAATAACAATATGGTAATTTTGTTATGTCCTCTTGAATTTAAGGATCATTACAAGTAACAGTGGAAATAGTTTTATTAATAACATTAGTCTTATGGAAGTTGTGTTGAAATAGCAAATCCTTTTTTTTTTTTTAACTTATATTTTTCTGTGATCAAATGATCACTAATAAATTATTTAAGCTAAAGCATTCAGATCAAAAATCTGATTTTCATAGATACTCTAAACACTACTGAATCAGAGCATTACAACCATATTTCAGCAACAAAATGCAAACTGAGAACTTTTTTTTCCAATAGTTATTATTATTTTTTCTATTTTGATTGATTCTGTAGCAAAATTAGTCATATTTGAAAGACATAGTCAGCTTGGTTTTCTTTCACATTTTTTCTTCAGTCAACAGGGCTAGAGCTTACACCTTCGATATCAAGAGACAGGCAGAAGAAATGAAAAGACTTTCCAAAACAGTGGAGTCACACCGCAGAGATACTCAACTGAAACTAAAGGAATTAAAAAACAAAATTAAGTTTGCCAGGCAGATGGCATCAAGTGTAAGTTAGATTTTAGTATAATTTTTAGAACTCTGAATAAACATGTTATTACTTAATAAAACATTCTTCAGGGTTTTTGCTACAAGGTGCTGTGAAAGAATGAATTTTTTAAGTACTTGTTTTTTTCCCATAAGTTATTATGCCTTTTTTTATTATTTCTTATAACAAATATAATGTAACTATAAATACTGTAGCAGTGAATGTTTTTTTTTCTCAGCTTAATGTTGATAAACAGTATTGCAACAAAAATGTTTATTTACAGCTGAGCAATTAGTGGCATTTTCCAGTCAATAATTCATTGGCCTTATTAAATGATTACATTTAAATAATCGATTATTCTCACATGAGACTAGCCATCATATTTTCAGCTTGTTTTGTATTATATTAGACATTTTCATATTTCCCTTTATTTAATATGATACAGTTTCAGGTAGAACAATTTAGGATTAAATTACCTTTTTTTATAATTTTAAACTGTTGTACCTGCAAATGTATTATATACACAATGAAGTATAAAATTTGTAACAAGCTTCAAATACAGCTAATACTGTCATATGGGTTTCATCCTACTACTAAAACTAAATAAACAAATTCTGTATTATAAACTGGATTTAGTGTGATAACACTATTAAAGATTCTTTACAAAGTTTGTAATGAATATATGTAATTCAGTGAAAACATATTCATGGCAATTGTAGGAAGAAAAAAGTACATCTTTACTACTTAGCACGAAAAGTGGAGATAACATTAAATGACCAGAGGTTAAAATGATTCATAAGGTGGAAATACAAGTACTATGAGGGATATTAAAATCCGGAAATATGAAAAAATAAATCTTTAATTACTGATATTTCTGTTTTTTTCTAATTCTATCATCATGAAAAATTTGATAAACAGTGAACATCTTTATAAATATGAAAACTATCCTAAACTTTTAAGCAAGAAGTTGTTGATATGTATAGAAATCTAGAAAAAAAACACACAAAAATGATAAATATCTCTAGATTTTACTGTGCAGTCTGGAAGAAACTGTAGAAACGTGTGCTGATAAATCAGTAGATCAAACAACTTAAAACTTGCAACATTAGGCTCTGTTTGAGCAGCATGTAATTAAGGCTCCAAGGGCATGCATGGTTGGTGGCAATGACAATCAAACCTGTTACCCTCATCTCTCAAGACAACTACTTTAATCATTAGACGATGCCATCCTGAAGTTGAATAAACTTGAATTAATCAAAAATAACAATGAGAAATCATAATGGCAGTGTTTTGGTTGTTTTGATAGTGGGAATAAATGAAAATGGTAATCAGAAACACTAATTACCATATTTGATATTTCTTTGTAACATTAATAGATTTAAATGTATTTTTGATTAAAATAATTGATGCTCTTAGGTAATCGATCTAATCACCCAGCTCTATTCCCAGTGGCACTTCTAGGTTTATTTCTTACTGTAAAGAGAACCTATGAAAAGTAATGCCATTAAAAACTAAAAGTTATTCTCTACCTCTTATGGTGGCTATAACAACAAGTCAATGTAGAAGTGGTATTTCTGCCCGCTCAGTGTATATTTTATATATATTCTTTATATATTATGTAAAAAATGTAATGACAGTAAAAAAAATTGTTCTTTACAGCTCAAAGTGTCTATAACTACAGACAGCAGTGGAAAGTGTAAACGATCGTATCAATCACAAGTAGAGCCCTCAACTGTCACTAACATCATTCTTAATTATGCACTCACCAAAGAAGAAGATAAAGATAGCCTTTTGTTTTACTTAGCCAACCCAGTATTAGTAAGTATTTGAGGATTATTCTTGTGAAAGTATTTCTAACCAAATTTGGGATTTGAATTTACCAATAAACTTATGAAATTTCATCGTCACTTATGACTTATCTAAAGTGGACTATTTGTTTGAGTCTAATGCTACCAGCTCCATTAGGAAATAAATATATCAGGTCACCTAGGTTGCACAAGCTATACTGTAAAGTCTTAAGGACTACTGTTTTTTGATCTCTATATCAGTAAAGTATAACTTTTAAATTTTATATATCTATATATTTAGGTTAATACATTGTTCTGATTTAGGGTTTTGATACACCAAATCTGATTATCATTTGAGTTCCCAGCTTTTTACTCAACAGTAGTGTACTTTTTGGTCTTTCGGTGAAACAAGAAACATGGTATCTTATTTTGTCATTATAAAGTATCAGAATCGTATATTTTGTAAGGTTGAGATGAATTATCAGGATCTTCACAAGTTTTTTTCAGTTTAATGCCATTGTTACTTATACCACTGTGTTATGCAAAAACACAAGAATAACAAGAAACATGGTATCTTATTTTGTCATTATGAATTATCAGGATCTTCACAAGTTTTTTTCAGTTTAGTGCCATTGTTACTTATACCACTGTGTTATGCAAAAACTATGTATTAAACTCTTCTTTAATATGTACTTACTGTCCACAAACTTTTAAGTATTTCAAAGTGCTGATTTTAAATCAGAATAACTTAAATTTTTGTCAAGGTTGTGAGCTAAAGTTAGCCTTATTTTCTGTAGCAGGATGTGATCAACTGTTCCATGGGATAGTTTCATTGTTTCCCACATTACCTTGTATACTGAGATTTCTTTATGGCTATCACATGAAGCATAAATAATTCTGTGTTAGTGATCCATCACCTTGGTTGGCCAGCTTTCCGAAAGGAATAGTTTTCTTTTATTCAGGCAGATTTGTTCTGACTTTGATAAGTTAAGTCTTGCCAATAAATGTTCCATCTTTTTTGAAATTCTTCCAATGTGTGCTAACCATGTGTATTTTAACTTCATTTTCAACAAGTATTAATTTTATCTATCTTTTATTTGCTTTCTGTCTTCAAGTATAGTTTAATTTCTTCTTTAATTTTTAATTTTAATTTTAAATCACTATATTCATGCCACTAACTAATCAGCTATTCTTCTGTTTCCTTTTGTTTGTTGTTGTGTTTCATTTCAACCATATTATTTTTCTCTCATTCTACCTAAGAACATTTCACTGCATCTGATAGGTTTATATGCTAGGTATCTGAATCTCAAAAAGTTATGGAGATCAGTTAACTGTGTGTTAGGTTTATCCCTGAAACCTCACGCAGCAAATTACTCCTTTTGAGGCTTTTACAGGAACTAGGACTTCACCAGGTTTCCAATTTTTATTAGTATTATGAGTGAGTACATGAAGAATTTAAACTACACAGTGAACTATTTGGACATATTCTGTAGTCTGTATGCATTATTTAAGGAAATAATACAAAAACTGGAAGTGGCCAGATAGAATGAGGAATTGAGGTTTTTCAAATGAAGTTAGAGTAATTGAAGTTCAAAAATATATTATACATTTGATTTATTGATTACACTGAGACATTTGAAAGGGTAAGACATGAGGAGATGTTAAAAATTGTAGACAGTCTTATTGTTGATGGTAAAGACCTCAGTATCATCTGCAATCCTATTTGGAACAAAGTGCAGCTAGTAAGATAGAATATGATATCAACACTTTTCAAGAAATAAAACAAGATGTCAGACAAGTACCCTTGTTCTTTTTCCAGACCAGACCTTTTCTCAATACACAGTGAAATGATTCTCATAGGTATAGAAAACTGTGTAAGAATTAAAGTTGGAGGACATAACATCATCAATTTTGTGGTATGAAGATTACACAGTGCTAATTGTTGAAAATCAGAAAGATCATCAAGAAATGGTAAATATATAATTATTGATAAAGCATGAAAAAAAAAGGATTGACTCTCAACAGTACGAAAATGGAATGTATGGTAACCTCCAAGCAAAGCAATATCCCAAAATGCAGAATTACAGTTGGTGGGACAAAAGTCAAATGAGTTCACCATTTCAACCGTCTTGGCTCCTTGGTAAAATCGGGTGGTAAGTGCACAGAAGAGGTTAAAAGGAGAATGATTGGTAAGAATACCTTTTGAAATATGAAAAGTATAATGATAAACAATAATATACCAAAAGAAGTAAACAAAATGATTGCAATATAACATTAACTCCCATACACAGGTGTGAAACATGGACAATAAGAAAGGAAGTTGAGAGAAAATTTGAAGCAGCTGAAATGTGATTCTTAAGAGGAATGATGTGAATAGCATGGACTAAGAAAAGTAATGAACAAGCACTGGTGCAAGCCAACACAACAGGCAACATCAATAAAATAAGAAAGATGCAACCTGAGTTCATAGGCCATCTGATGAGGAAAGAAAAGGTGGAATACATATTAAAAACTGGCAAGACAAGAGGAAAAAGAAGCAAATGAAGACAAAGAATAAATATGCTTGATGAACTCACAAAATAGTTGGAAACCATAAATAAACAATACAGAATTGTTGAAAAACACCAGGAACAGAGAGAAGTGGAAATTCATGACTGTCACTGCCTGCATACAGGCATGACAGTGGAGAAGAAGTAGCATGCATTGGAGACTAACATGCTATTATATGTGATCAGAACTTTGAATTCTATTTATTTCTCTTTGCCCACTTTTTGAGGACGTCTATCATAGTGCAGACCATTAGAAATTTACATCCGTAAAGAAATAGCCAAATTAAACAGATAAAAGATGCAAAGCAAATAACGCATATTTCATCATTTTGGGAGATTAACGTTTTTGAAGTCTTATTCATTTTGTTTGACATGTTTTTCTCGATCTTTTTCTTATTTTGTCAAACTAATAATATTAATACTTATTAATCAAAGACTGTATCTAAACTTTAAATTTAAGGAAGTAAAATCTGTAGCTTTTCTAACTTTAGTCTGCATACAGTTGCTGCACTTTTAGTCTCATTCTTTAATAAACTTTGCATAATTGTTCCTCTTATGAATAATGGTGAATATGACTGTCTCTTTTACAGGGTTTCTAATAATTTTCATTCATATTTTAAAATGTAATAACTTTTGAATGAAAAAGGACCAAGTTATGGTAAAGTATATGTTGGGATAATAATCCAAGTTTTATGTCATTTCAGAAGTTTTTTTTTTATGCAAAAATTCAATATGTTCTCAATAGATACTTTAAAAACTGTGATTCTTCTGCTAAAAGCTTAGATGGTTCTGTGATATGTGGAAGTTAAGTGTTATTTTTGAAAATTACCAATTCTGAAAAGTTTATTATATACCAGCACCATTAAACAACAGAATAAATGATGGCATATTAAGCAGGTAAAGGAAATGGGATCTAGGTGTCCTCGGAAGAACACTGGATGATCCAGTGTAAGTAAAATCACTGTCACATCAGTAATCAGTCACGTGCATAGTTCTTTCTAAACTGTATCCATAAACAGCTACCAAGCAAACTCGTATTTGCTGTGCATGTTACAAACTTTGTCACTCAACTTCCTCTGTACTCAGAGCTTACATATTTCTGTAAGCAGCTCACAGTTTAGATTGTTATTAGTGGGATCTTGAGTTGGGTAAATACTGTATATTATGCTGTGCTGGTAAGTTAGTGCTTCTGTCACTATCTGCAGAACATACTGGAATTTTTTATTCATTTAGTGGCTTAAAAGTGTTACAAAATTATCATTGGTATCTGATCAGCTTTGGAGTGTCAGTGTGCCATACTCTAAAGAGAAATATATATATTTTCTTTGCATTGCAGTGTACAAGTGTAACAATACAGCAGTGAAGTAAGAGTCTCCTCACACTGAACTAAAGTATCAACTGCTTAGTGGATGTATTAACTTTAACAAACAACATTTATAGAGAAGATTGGTCACTAGACTCTCATACTTGGGTATGTTGGAGAAATTTTCTTCCACATTAAAACCTAATTGTGTTATTGACGTATGTTTTTTCCATCAAAACACCATCCTATTTCATTCTTTGAAGTGCTTGATCAGCCCGGTTATCCTGGGCTCTTAGATCTCCAGTATTTATGTCACTGGACTTTTAGCTAGGACTTTTAGCATAACCCCCCACCCCTCCACCCCCACCTGTCTCAAGGATTACATATCAGGTAATCAGTTGATGTAATTCCAAAATACATGCTTGTCAATGTGTTTAACAAATGGTGATGATACCTGCAAAAATATCCCAAGGTCAGCAGAGTTCATGTGGGGGGTGGTATAAAAACTGACCAGCATGTACTTTACTGCATGTTGTATTTTAAAATGTATAGACATCCTATATAACATTAAAGTTGTCAGTATGTTTTTTATGCAGGATGACTTTATGGCTATAGAGATGGTCAACTGGAAGATTAACTTTTTATGGAATGCAGGAGGTGGCACTGAAGTTATTCAACATGGCCTCATTCTTGAAATTAATGATGAACAATTGTCAAACGAAAAATACTGGTATACTATAGAAGTAAACAGGTTAGTCAAACATGTACAATTTTAGTAATGAGATTATACTTAAATTAATCTAGTTTATCTTCTGCTATAGTAACCAATAATGTGAAATATTAAACTGTGAAAAGAAATGAAATGTTCACTTGAGTGATAATGAATTTAACCATTACTAGTCATTCTAGCTTTTATGTTCTAATTGTTTTTCTTTCTGCAGCTTATGTCATAAAATTTGGTACTGTATTGTTGGTGTGTTAATTTGTACAATTATGTATGGATCACTTCAGTAAGTTTAAGGAACTGAAAAATCTTTAATGTGAATTTTTGTATGCACTTAAGTGGCAATATTGAAGGTCAAAATCAAAATAAAAAATGCATAATTTTCATTTAAACACAATTCAAGTTGTAAGTTTTGTAACTTTTTTATAAATATTTGTTAAATTTTAGGTAGAGGTATCACGGAAGGCAACTAACAATTGATTATATACTAGTAATTCTGATGTCTTCATAATATATATATCTGTGCATAACTGTCAGTCTATAAGGATCATTTGTTTTTATTTGTATGCTTAACATAACTGCTAGAACAGAGAAAGGTGTTTAGTCTGCTTTCTAGACATGTTAAATTAATCACACATCAGTGTTCTTGTAGTTAAAATTATTAGCATGGAATATATAGATGTACATAAACAAAAAAAAAAAAAAAATTAGACTATAAACTGTCCACAGGGAGATTTTTGGCTGTTCTGCAAGACAGTTGAATAAAGTGTTTTAAAATATAGCTACTGAAGAATATTAAAAAGTTGATATTTTACAAAGTGGTCCATGAAAGTTTGATAAACCACTGCTTTAGCAACAACTTGAATTGGAAACATATCCAATGAAAAATCTGCTTCACACCAAAAATGAAAAATTAACTTAGTGTATTTAGCTCTAAAAGAAAATTATAAATATCTGGAATTACTGAGGAAACTTGGAGGATACAAAATTGGTTCTTCAAGCAGTAGATGCAGCAAAGAGATGTGAAACAAAAATAGAGATTTACTTACCAGATAGAAACGACTTTGTACTGACCATTCCACGAGTGTCTTTGCACCCACATGGTACTTTGTTCTTCACTGGAACTGTCAAATCAAGGCAAAATATCAGTTTGCACAGTACATATATGGAACACTTGGTGACTCCAAAGCAAGTGCTTTACCAAACTTCCGTGCAATGATGGAATGTAATCAAGACAGGAAAACTTGTATATTGGAAAGTATGACTTGGATGATGACATGATAGAAAGCTTTGAGTGAGATGAGGAATCTTCAATCACTTTATTACAAAGAATTGAGCTATGTGCTTGAAGATTGTATGCCCTGGAAACTGAAGAAATTCTTCATCAGACAGTTTTGAATGCACAAGTGGCCAAGTGATACTATGCCAAATCCAAAACAACTCGAGATATATGAATAGTTGTAAAATAGAGAAGGTGACAGCTATGTTTGAATTTCAACTTTGCTACAAAGCACATCTGAAGGTGTAATCAACCTTATGAATTCTAAGAATTTATGAATGAATGCAAAGAATAATGTTATATAATGTCAAACATCTATGATATCCAATGTGAACAAGGCATTTTGCTCAGTAACAGGGCTCATCAGGTCAGCTAGGATTTGTGATATCCAGTGCCAATGAGACCTTTTTTTCAATACCCAGGGCTCATCACATCAACTAGGATATGACAGACATAGTAGTGGTCTAGTTGCTTTTTGTATCATTAGTTTTCATGAACAACAACTATTGTGGTGTGAAATAACTGAATTGTAATTATAATTTTGTTGAAAGTCATTTACAAATCATATTCTTGGGAATGGGTTAATAACACACTATTATTGATTTATTTTTATTAACACCAGTTATTTATTTTACTATTACTATTTTATTTGAATTAACTTTACTGTTGTGCAGAAGAACTGGAAAACCAGCAAGCTACTCTTATTGTTCCTGGAGCAGGTCATGTAACCACAACATTAATGGAAGAAAACTACATTAGTAATTGTAAGAACTTGTGAGTGAAAGTAAAGAAGAATACATTATAATATATCAGCCACACTACATATGCCATATCCAGTGCCAACAAAGCCTTTCACCTAATAACAAGACTCAACAGGCCAATATTGATCATGCATTAAGTCAGTCTGCTGTGGTACTTCAACATGTCACAGGAATAATGTCAGCTGTGTAGTACTACATATCCCATTCTCCCATACTATATAAATAACATTCACAAAACCTTGATATTTTTTCCATGTTCTAATTCTGGAACATGCTAAATCAAGTTGAGGTCATGTGCAAAATTCAGTGTTAAGTGTTATTTCTGTATCCAGTACAGATAAGGAATTTTTCTACTATTTCATGGAATAGTATTTTGCTTTTATCATGTGTATAAGGAAGGACAGCTTCACAACTGTCAAATGGAACTTCTGGATTATTGCAATCTATTTGGGATTGTTCAATAAGAGAGAGAATATGGATTGGTTTGTAGAGTAGTTTGGCTCTTTTATGGAGATTAGCTTCTGGTCTGAGAGGGCAAAGAATGTGTTTTTTTTTTTTGTTTTTTTTTTTAGTTTCTTTACTGTGTATACTGAGTGTTTTTTGTCCATACTTTATTTCAAGTTTAGTTAGTTTTATCTTTTACTTTTATTTCATCTTTTCCAAGTGAAAGATGTGAAATATACAGCACTTGGTTGTGTTTCACAACTTGTTTGATTTTTCTTTTGGGCACTTGTTCTTGTATTTCATCCAGCCAAATCTACGAACCTATCATTATTTATGGATGATTTAATCATGTATCATTATTTATTGAAACCTAAAGTGTGCCAATGTGAGGCATATCTCCATTATATCAGATGCATTGAGAGATTCTGATTTGATAAACTAATTAGTGGATAAGCGACTGTTACAATTTCTGAAATCAGAATTTAAAAGGATTGTTTAATAACACTTTTCTATATGTGTAAGTTGAATTAGTTCTACAAAAAAATATTTGAAAAAATTAAATCTCTAACAAGTTTATAACAATTTGCATTCAGTGATAATACAGTGTACTTATAAAGTAAAATGTGTATAACACCTTACACATATAAACTTATTTTTGTTCAAATAAATGTGTGAAAAGAGTAAGAATTCTATATGAATGATTTCTATGGTAGATTATATGTAAAACCATTGATTTTAAAAATGCATGTTTTGAAGTTGATATTAATTTAAAACAATTTGTGTAGAGTTTGATTGTTTTTTAAGAATGTAATGCTCAAATTATACAAAAGTACATTATCTGTATCTTGATATGTAATTGGTATATTAGAACATTTTTGTAAGTATTCTTTATGGAATACTTTAGAGTTTGACAGAACGTAGTATTTTTAGAGCTACTAATTATATAACAGTGATCAGATATATCCAGTTTCCATACAGCTACAAATCATATGATACTGATCAGATATATCCAGTTTCCATACAAGACTTTGACAAAATGTGAGTGAAGTAAAAGTGTGTGTTTGTGGAAATATAGAATATTGAGAAGATTCTGGGTATTCCAACACTACATATCTTTTTGATGAGGACTATCCACCCATTTTTCAATGCAGTACTTATTGCCCATTTTACTATCTGCAAATGAAATGGACAAAACACAAGAAACAGTACCTGGCACTATTTTGATTTCATTCTATATAGTTATTTGATAATTTGATGTTTGTTTATATCTGCTCATTGTCACAAACTTGTATGTTATCTGAAAAACCTAAAGGAAACAACACCGAGGCTTACAAATATTATAGTATTGAGAGTAGAAAAAGATTAAGGGTTGAAGTTTTGGCATTGCTCTGTTTGTTATGTAGGCTGTCCCTAAGACATAAGGAATTATGTATTTGCATATAATGAAATTTCACTTTTTCATAGCAGAATACGACTAGATTAGTAAGTATCAAAGCTATGTTGATCCTTTAATTACTGTTAGTCTATATGATCAAATTTCCACACACATTTTTCTAAACTATTTATGCACAAAAGCACTTATATTACCAGCCCCTTATTACTTATATTACCACACAAAAGAATTCAAGCAAAAATATCAAAATTGCCATTAATCCTATTAATTACTGCAAGCATCTGTTATGTATTTTACACAAGAAGTGATTGATTTTGCCAAATTTCTTTCAATTACTTCTTTGCAGTGAGTGTTACAAGAAGCAAAAGCATAAAATTCTTCAATATAATGCAGTTTGTAAACCTCTACTGGTAGTGAGTTGTATGCAAAGAATTTAACTTGAAGGATAACCAATAACTTCTGTAAAAATTAATTATTTTATGCTCATATTTGGCACAATATGAAATCAAACATTGAAAACAGATTTTTGGTTATTATAATAGGTATTTATTGCTTCTTTTTGAATGCAAGTTAAGATCATTTAGGTTTTGTTTGTTTCAGCCAACAAATTGTGAAATGTGACCTACAAATCATGTGTAAACTCACAATGATTTTGCCATATAGACAAGGGACTTTGAAGGATTTCAGACTTCTTCTAACCCATCTTGATAATGACAGCTATAACAGAACTGATTCCACATTGAGTCTAGATAAAAATGCTATCACAGAGTGTAGGAACTTGGCTCTACATTTGTATTAATAACTGTCATTGAGACCTCATGGACTTTTTTATATATTTTCATAATATACTTTAATGTTAGCCTTGCTGGTTTACCAGTCATTAATTTCTTAATTAAATGTTTAGCTTTTTTTTTTGCCGATATGGACTAGTGTGTATATCATTTCATTGTATTGAATTGTGCTCTAACAGAACAACAAAAAATATATTTTTCTTTTTACCAAATCAGGATCGGAAATATTGCTACTCTAACTGTAAAGCCAGCATCAAAGAAAGCAGAGTTGGATCCTTATAAAGTCCAAGGATACACATCATTAGAATACACTAATATGAACTTGAACTCATCATCACTTTTATATATTGGTGGAATTCCATCTGCCATAAAAGTAAGACTGGGTTTTCTTTGTTCATACTGAAGATACCAAACATTATTGCAGTTTCAGTTGAACTCTTATTTCTTTATGAATTTATCTACGATAGTTGAGCAGTATATTCTCTCATAAAATAATTTAGTTATCATCCAAAATCAAAGGAGGAAATTTTCATAATTATTTGTTAATTGTTCAGCATAGGGTATACATCAGGAAGATGAAATGTGTGACAAAATATGTTTTTATTCAGTATAAAAATTGTTCACTTTTATCAGTGAAATTAGTTATTGAAATTGCTCCCTAAATCGTATCTCAAAAGAAAGTTGATAGAAAGAAAAGTATACGCTCAAGAAGAAAATGAATGTCTTGAGTCGTAATATCTCCATAGTGTGTGTGTGTGTGTGTGTGTTTACATACATGTATATAAACATACAAACACACTTGTATTTCACCAGATATCAAGACAACTTCAAACTAGGTCATTTGCTGGATGTCTCTATGAAGTTCGATTGGATGGTAATAATGTAGGACTCTGGAATTTTTTGACAAACGAAGGATGTAGTGGTTGCGAGGAAGGGTAAGACTGAAATAGTACTCTTTTGAAAATTATATTTCACTCTTTCTTCTTGGCTGCTACGTAATCAACACAATGTGTTAATTTAACTTCACAATGAACATAATGCAAGAACTGTAGCCTCTTGCATATTGGCTACTACATTAACAATGTGACTAAATTACTATAGCCTTTATCATCAAATTAAAGACCTTAGCTATAGGATATAACAGCTATAGTCGGTGTTAGTTTGTGGATCACAGTAGCAAACAAGAGTCATAAATAAGATACTTTCATGCTGGACTGCTTCCTTTTGACACGTTACTAACATTTTTAGTTTTATCTTTTGTCAAGAAGTTAATTCTGTAAAATAAATACTTCAGTTCATTTAGTGTATATGTAAAATTGATTCACTTAGACATGAATTTGTTTTTATTTATCTGAGAATGCAGGTCTTTAGCAGAATGGCCTACATTGCATTAGTAGGTGAAATATCATCTTCAAACTAGTTCTAAACAGGTAAAACTTAAGTAAAGCCTTTCATTCCTTAATTTAAATATTCTTATAAATAGTTTTACAAAATATTTCTAATTAAAATTTGAACAAACTAATTGTTTGTTTCAAAATAAAATCATAATTGGGTACATAGATTTTACCTTTTTTTTTTCTTCTATTTCTAGGGCAACTGGACAAATTGATGATTCAAAATATAGGTTTACAGGAGGTGGTTATGCTATACTTAACCAGCCAAAACTCCAAGGTTTTACTCAACACGATGTCATTTTAAAGTTCAAGACTTTTGATGAAAATGCCTTGTTATTTTTCACAGCAAATCCTGAAAAGGTAAATTTGTTATCAGATTTTCATGTAAGCATTTAGCTCAGTGCTTGAATGAAGATAATTTATATTAACTCTATCACCATGGTTATCATTTACTGCGCATGACACAAGGTTTCATGTGTCTTACATTCCAAATTTTATTAAATTACTTTTTGTTTGTTATACCAATTAGAATAGCATAAAATATTAGCTAATAATCCATATTTTAATAGTATACAAGTTTGAAGTTCTTATTTCTACAAGGCAATATTTAAAAACATCCTGACTTTCCCCTAGTGTGACCCACATGACACATTTTCTCTTAGCATCTCATCTTCCTTATTTTATCCACCATTCCTCTTAAAAGTATGAAATTAAACATAAATTACTCTACAAAATCGTCATTGCTCAGACAAACCATAGTTTTTATAGTCTTCAATTTTGTTTTGTTACAGAGCTATTGAACAGAAAATAAGACCCCTCCTGCCATGCCTACCTGTTACATCCTCTCTTTCAGAATTTGTTAATAGTTCTCTCTTACATATAATTATATATTACCTATAACCAATAG
>NW_013668182.1:129587-144283 GCF_000517525.1 Limulus polyphemus
GTTTTCATCTATCAAATGATGTATTGTATAACGTTATGTTCTGAACAGTTAAATGTCAATTTGACTTAGACTACCAATGTCGTTCCCTTAAGAAAGTTAATGACTAGCTTGGATGAATTTGTAACGGCTCTCATTTAGTTAGAAAGCCAGAAAAATTTTTAGAGGTAAGGGAATTTGTCTACTTTTTGCATGTTATTAGTCTATATTCTTTGGTGTATTATTTAATTAAATAAACATGAAGTGCATTACTATCAATAGTATAAAAAAAAAATTAGTTTTAACTATTCGACAAATGACAACAAGAAAAAGGAAGATTGGTTAAATATTTTGTTTCTTGTTTTTCATATTTATGCTGTATGTCTAATTATAAGAGTAACTAAAATGTAAAAATAGGGATCCTTATAGGTTAGTTAAGATTAGATTAGGTAAAATGAATAATAATAATAATATTATAATAAAAATGTTTCATGAGGCACACATGCAAGCAGCTTGTGGGTAATGTAATTCACTAGCGTAACGTGAGTTGCACGTTCCCCAAATGATGTACAACCTGTATTGGTGCAGAGAGTAGTTAAGACACAGTTCAAAGGGCAATAAAACAATAACATTTAATTATATATGTATACTGTTATGAACTTAGAGCTACTTAGGATAAACGAGTGTAGTTTCATGTTACAATTTGAAGTCATTGTAGAAAGAAAAAGCTTTTTTTGTGTGTGTGTGTGTGTGTTTATGAGGTCGGTCAAATTGACCAATTCCGTTTTGAGATAGGGTAGAGAAAATAACAGGTATACTATAAAGTTTTACTGACAAAAAACGTTTCAAAAGAAGGTTTTAGGGATCACACAAAGGAAAAGTATTGTTAATTTTAACATGAAAATTACTTTGCACATGGACTCTGCAAAACAAATACTCAATATATTCATGGACAAATCTTTATTTTATTAAAAATGCTTCACTAAAAAAATGATTGTTTTGCAGGTGAAAGACTTGTAATATTAACTGAAAGACTGCCAAATTTAGTGAAGATATACACACTATATTGAAAGTTAGAAGTATTAAATTTGTAAAGACTTTAAATGAGTACAAAGAGGTCACATGGTCAGTCAAATTGACCGAGCCCGTATTGAGATAGTTAATCATACATAGATAAAACGGAGTTCAAGAAACCAATAACCCATGCAAGCACTCATTGAGGCATTTTCAAGCATCATAAGGCAAGCCTTTGGGGGTGGGAGACTGTGTGGACTATGAGTTGCCTCTGGTACATTTAGTGTAAAAAGCCATAAGAAGCAAACAGATTCTCTTTTATTCTTCTTCAATTGATCTTGTAAAAATTGAAAACTTTAAAATCTAAACCTAAACGTTTAATTCTTGCATACTAACACTTAATAATTTATCAGAATTATTTTTTAATTAAAAGATCTATAAGTCCTTGTGTGTTGTTCATTTTAAAACTGAAACCTCCTTTTCCCCTAATAAGTAGCAGAAGCAAGGTGTGGAATCAGATGTATCTTTTAGTAGTTGTTGAAAATTTTTTATGAATGAGAAATAGGGCACTTTTGGAACATAAGGGCTAGAAAGCAGAGACCTAAGCCCATCTAACAACACACACACATTGAAATTTCAAAGGGTAGACCTTGCATCTTTAGGGTTAAATGACTGAAGTAAAAAGTTCTGGTTAATTAAGTCATTTTAAGTTATTTCTTGGGTATCTTTATTATCACATCCAACAATGGAAAGGAATGTTTCAGTGTTTGTAAGGTTAGATTTGTTCCTAATTTATCTATTTTCAGAGATAATGAAAATGTAGTTTTCTCTGTTTCACTGATTTACCTGTGAGTAACTGTGTAGAGTCACAGAATAACTGGAGGTTCCTCAGAAAATGTTTTGAGGAGCAAGTTTGAGTTCTTTTAACATAGTCTAAGTTTGAAGCAAAGAAAGAAACTAGACACAAGTGAAACAATCTTTATCCATAACTCAAAAAACACAATCAAAGCTTAATCGCAAGTTATTTTGGCACATTTACCAGTGTGTGTTTGTTTAAAGCAAATCATTATATATATTTTTCAATCTCCAAAATCATCATTTTTAAATATGGCATCATATAGGAAAAATAACACTATTAATAAATAAAAAAAAATAAAAAAGGATATTGTATTCCTGTGGTATTACCTGACTTGCAAGTGAAAAAGATAGCTATTGATTTTTACACAGTAGGCACTTTGTTACAACAATTTTTCCTACAATAAAGCACAAGTTAGTTTAATGACCTAGTTTTGTGCATAACTAGGATAACAGCAGGGACAGTGGTAAGGAGGGCTTGCTTGGGCTGAAGCTACCCCAAAATGTGCATCAGCTTTCATTGTAGCCTCTGCACCAAATACAGAAAGTGCTTACTGTTAAAGCTGGTTCACTTTCTAAGTACTAAAGTATGTGTGCTCACAAGATGTAGAGTGCAACCCCTCAATTCTATCTAGCTCACCCTGGTCCCCTCACCAGGAAAAGGCTGAAACTGGCCCTGGTTGAATGCAACTTAGTGGCTCCTTTGAACAACTTTCTATATTAGGAATACATGCTCAATATACACAGATATTTAAGAAAATGCATATTCATTAAAGTGTAAAACTTAAATCAGTTTAAATAATATCCCACATACTAGTCAAGAAATTGTGTTACTTTTTTCTCACCCAAGCAAATCAATACAAATAAACATAAAAGAAAACACAATTTTACACAATACAAAAGATTGTAAGACACAACAAAGGATTAAACACTAAAACCGAAAATTAACAAAACTACACATTATACAAAACAATGGCATAATGCAAAAATATTGAAGTCTTTAAACATAATAAAACATAAAAGAAAAGAAAGCATGTTTAAAAGTAAGATGTACAAAGTGGAAATTTTTTACACAAAAAAACACTTTACCTAAAAATCAGTAGGACTTTACAAAATACAAGAATAAACCCTTTAAAAATAAATATAGCATAATTAAAAAAAAACATTTCTTTAAAGCAAATTAAATCAAACATTATAAAAAACGTTTATAATAATAGCACTATAAAATAACAGAAAACTCTTTAAAAGTAATCAATTGTGACATAACATGCATTAAAAAATAAAACTGTATAATAATACAACGTCCAGTAAAATAAAAAACTCTTAAGATGTATGAATATATATAGTGTTCATAGTGTGTGTGTGTGTGTGTGTGTGTGTGTGTGTGTGTATATATACTATATTTTACATATAAGAAAAGAAAGAAAAGAACAGTGATAAATTATGCAAAAAAGAAAATAATAAACGAAAATAACCATACACACACTCAATCACTAACAAGTGAAACTAGAGCATCCTACCTTCACTGGAGCCCTGACATAAGATCCTCCAGTGCAGTAATTAATTTTTGGTTAGCTGTTGTCATCTGGCATATTATATCTGGTTCTTACAAGAGCCTTTCAAGTCCCTGCCAGATTGGCTTGGAGTCAGTGTACCTCTTTCTCCAGCTGTAAAGGAGGACCCTTATGCTTTAGGAGATGGTCTTTCTCCCAGCTATAAGGGAGGACCTTTACGCTTTAGGAGATGGTCTTTCTCCCAGCTATAAAGTGCCTAGGCCTCCATCCATTTAGCTGTTTTTTCTTGGCAGTGGTGTTTTAACATCTGTATCTGTTGTAGCATAATGGTTTCTTTGATCTCACTCAGGTGGCATTGTCTTTTGTTTGCTTTACAGTTTGTGAAATGATGTAAACCAGTTTTTAGGATGATAGTCAAAACCTTATTATGTGTATACTCATAAATTAAACAAATTAATTCTTAGAATGATAACATCACTCACTCATAAATTGGTCTTATGAATTAAATCTGTTCTTGGGGTGAAAGCTGGGGTCTTGATCTTTCTGGAGTAAACAAAACCAACTTTAAGGATGACTAACACTAAATTATTATGTCTTGTTCAGGCTAGTTCTCAGAAATAATTAGCTTTTTTTCTTGAAGTTAGTTATTGTTCATTTCAGTTTTTGTTTTTAAAATGAATACATAACTTGTATGTGTAAGTATATGACATTTTTGTAATCTCTTTTTTACAAAAAAAATATATATGTGTGTGTTATTTTTATCATTGTTAGAAAAAATGTAATTTTAAAAATCTTATCTTGTAATCTTTGACTGGTTATGAATAATAATGTATTAATAAACTTTTAGGGTCAGTTTGTGTCAATAGAACTTCGAAAGGGGAAAATATTCTACCAAGGAAGTGTAGGACCAACCTTTAGCAGGCTGGTATTAAGCACAACTGAAAAATTCAACACTGGAAAATTAGTGAATATAAAAGTGCGTCGAGATAAGAACAGAGGTTAGGTCCATGAAACTGTCTGTCCTTTCTAACTGAATCATAATAGATTGTGTGTGTGTGTGTAAATGTTTTTATGAATTTTGGGAAATTCAGTGCCGAATAACATGATTAGTTATGGAGATAGAGATATTGTCATTTAATTTGTAAATGTCCTGATTGAGTGTTTCGACGACATTCAAATAATAGCCTTTCATAGCTCTTTAATACAAATTCAGACCACAATCTGTTTTTTTAACATTTTCTTCATAAATATCTTAGAATTTACTTTATGATTGTACACTAAACATACAACCTTAAAAATAGTTGTTGTTTTTTACATTCAAATACAATATTAAATGGAACAAAGGACAGTAACAGTATCAAAGATTATAATTAAATCACTTAAACTAACAATGCATTCTAGTTGATGAATAGACCAATTACCTGTAATAAGGACTTGTTCATTTTCAATATAAAACTTAGACTCAAAACATCTTAACTAGTGGAAGAAAAAGCAGTGTAATATAAACTGCAAAAATTATGATTAGTCTAATGTAAATCCAAAATTCCTCAATATTGTTCATAAACATTTATCGTCAAAATGCATATTGTATAAATTAGCATTTTATTAGCATTTGAGTCTCCAGAAAACTAATTAACTGTGACAGAAAACAAATAATCAAAATTGTGATTGAAGAGGAAGAAAAATCTATCATAATTAATCCATGAATGATTCATGATAAAGTTAGTCTAACATCAACAATGTTGATTATTTAAAGAAAACAAAATGAAAAAAATAGTGCACCAAACTTTTAGAAATATGTGTCCAATAGAATTAATCTTCATCACATTTTGGTCCTCTTATTATAGTATTTCAAATGAAGCATACATATGTGTTTGTAGATATAATATTACACTTAACATTTGATGTTCTAAACTCTGAGTCTTTAGTGGTATTTGTGTATTTTTATTTTTCATTTTGTTCTTATTTTCAGTACAACTTAAGATACAAGACTCTGTTCTTGAAGCAACAACAGATGACTGGAGAAATAATTATAAAATTTACCTGAATACAAATACTAAAATGTATTATGGAGGAGTTCCACCTAACTTCTCTGCTTCCAGGTTAGTGTTGAATAATAACATAAACTGTTTTACTTTGTGAGAATCCAAAAATTGTTTTGTGCACTAGTTCTTTTGAATATTTCTTATTACTTTTCGGCTACTTGGGATTCATTTGTTATAAAAATAAAGTATTTTATTTAATTGTACGAACTCCGGAGGGGGATGACAATTTACAAAATTTGATAAACATGTTTAACTTGTTTTATTCTTCATAAATCACTAATAATCCACATGTCAGATGGTCAGAAAATTAATGTACTTTTTAATTAACTGATTCACTAATAGTTTATACATTACAAACTTAGTAGTGGCCTTTCCACTTATCTGGTTCTGTGTGATTGCTAACAATTGACATATTAGAAAATTAAGGTATTCTACTCAACTTGTTTGAGTCATTCATACTTAATTTACAAGAAAGTCAAAGGATTTTAATCATCAGCTCTAATTTACCATGAGTTCCTAATGATGATTCATACAGTAAGATATTGATAGAATCAGTTTAGCTTGTCATACTGAAGTTTTATAAAAGTACTATAACTTGGAAGTATGATCATTTTGTATGTTTGACAAGTATACTTGTAAATAAATTTACTGGCAAATGTTACTCAACAAAAAATATGTTAAATATAAGTAAACTTTGTTGAGAAGCTCCTTATCAAAAATTAACACGACTGTTTATGGTAATAGCTGTGGCAAATTGGTGATTATGTTAACTGTTGACACGATGTAGTGGAAATTGTGTTAAATACAATTAAAGCTTAGGTGCAAGCATGTGAAGTGCAAAGAAAGCTTAGGTGCAAGCATGTGAAGTGCAAAGAAAGCTTAGGTGCAAGCATGTGAAGTGCAAGGAAAGCTTAGGTGCAAGCATGTGAAGTGCAAGGAAAGCTTATGTGAAAGAATCTTGAATGTGAAATTACAACTTCACTAGCAAATGTTTTATTTATTTCAAAATGTAAGATATACAACAAAGTAAAACATTCTGTGAGAATGTTTTTACAACTGTGTAGATTGATATCAGCACAGAATGATCTTTATCACCTTTCTATACAGAAACTTCTTGTGCCAGACTGGATGAACGTTTACTTGTGTTTACATCTCTGTGACATCTTAAGTACTATGACAATTCATGTTACTTGTTTTGCAAACCTACTTGTCACATAATTTTAGAACTATTTAGATTGTAAATCTTCTTAAATTCCAATGATAATATAAAATTATCACTTTATTACTTTTATGGAAACTCAGTTTTAAAGTAGGGCTCTATCATAAGTCTACTTACACTGGAAGTTTAGCACTTTTTAACAGCCACATATAAATATTTCAAGTGCAGCTTTGTTGCAGAATTTATATGAAGCACTTTAGTTTCTAGAATAGCTAGGTCTGAATTACTTTATAGGAAGAAGTTCTACAGCTTGAATCTTTAGTGCAAAGTTGAATTTAGCAAAATAAAGTATCTATACAAAATTTCTAACATCCAAATCAGTCAGTCTTCTGTTCCTAAACTTAATTTGTCCTTAATACTTCTTTATTTTGGCATTTGCTTTTCAGATTCAAAGTAGGATTTAGAGACTCATTTCTGAAATAATTCTCCAAATAAGATCACATTTATATTTTTCCTGCTACTTGTGTTATGAGTGCTTATAGACATTAATGACATTAGAATTTGTTATTAGCACTGCTAGGTAATAGCAGACCAATGAGAAAGTAAAGTTCAACTGTATATGTTATAAAACCATAAAAAACTATTAAACCTCTTGCTGTCAAACTCTGGTTGGTCTTCAACAGTTTAACTAATATTGATACCTTAACCAAAAATAAGTTGGAATTATGCATCAAAGAAACTACAGTGAGCTAAACTAGCCAAGCTTAGTGACTGCTTCATCACGTGAAAAATGTTTCTCTTTTCATTTACTGGTCAAGTTAGATAAGTTATTGATCCTTTGTCATGGATTAATTATTACATTACAAAGTCCTGTCAAATGGCACAAGTAATTTTACTATTGATCTAAAAGCTCCCCCACCCCAACAATACTTCAGAAAGTGAATGCTAAGTAACATGTTATGTACAATCTGTTCATGTCAAGCATGACTTCAAAAAGTAGGATAAAGAAAATGCAACATCCAACTATGTAATAGAACATAAAAAGACTAATAGAAATGAGTCATACTTTAATGTAGATTTAATTCAAATGATGCCTTCTTGTGATTTAATTATGACAGCTGTTTCACTTTCTCTTTCGTGTTTACGTAGTAGTCTTTCCTTTGAAATTTTTCAGAATTTTGTTTGTAAATGTTGAATTAAAAATCTTTCTGTTTGAATTTCTTTCATATTTCTTAAGTACCATTCATTCTGTTTGTCTTTCTATTAATTTAAAAAACCATGAGAACAGAATACTGAACATTTTACTTGAAGTTTTGGGAATGTTAAATAGCAGTTTGTTTACTAAATAGGGAGCACAATAATTTAAACATGATTGATTAGTTAATTTATCAAAAGAATAAAAGGTGTGTAAATTTTTTTAATAAATATTTGTAAATCACATGTTTTACCTCATTAAGAATACTTTATTAAAACTTATTTTGATATTTTTAAACTTTGACCTGAAACAGCATCTTATAATTGTATAAAATACCTATTTAATAATTACTCTACTAGAGGAAAGTTCAATGAATTTTAAGCTTGGTTTTTGATTATTTTTATTTCAATTTCTAGTCCTTTTTTTTTTTTTTTATTTCAAAGCTTTCCAGATGTTGGTTTCAAGAGTTTCCATGGTTGCATGAGTGGTCTACAGATTGGAGCTACTACTGTAAACCTGTTAAATGCAGAAAGTTATAACTTGTCACCCGAATGTAGAGATGAGGTACAGTCTTCTCTTTGATGTAAAAGAATGCAGTTAGTGAATGTACTCGTGCTATATAAGTCTGACGTAAGTCGGAAGAGAACATTGTTTATTTGAGGCATTATAGGTATGGTATTTAAAGCTTTTGTATTTCTTTGGAGTGAAATTGAATCATTATAAGTGAATACTCTGTCGAATTGGCTAAAGGATTATGACATAGGAAATATCTTGAGGTGCTCCCCTTTTGGTAAAATAACATACATTGGAACCTAAACACAAAAACGTCCTTGAAAGTTTGGTTCAAAATAAATGGCATCCTAATCATTTAAAATGGTCAAGAAAGCCACTAGGGGTACTTCTGAGCTTCTGATTGGTTATTCATGTCATACATAGAAAAAAGTGCATATAAGGGAGCATTTCCAAAAATGGAAAAAAGTGGGTGGGGTGCCACTGTGTTTGATTTATTACATGAACAATATCTTAGCAAATAGAAAAGGTAAGATGTTCTTATTTTATATTCTAGCTTGACAATATTGGTAATTTGAGTTTCTAATATATACGAAACTATAGACTTCGTATTTGACTTCACAAACATCTAATTTGAACCAGTACTACATTCAACATACCACATGACACACTAAAATTGATGTTTATCTGTGTTTTTTTAATACTTTTCAATTAAGAAATTGAGTAATGTATAGTACTAAAATTTGAATTATAATCTACAGTTTAATACCAAATTTATTGACATAAATTCATGAAATACTAGTTCAATAAAATTTTGAATGCAAGTCAACAAATGAGATGACATGACCTTTCACCTGTGACCCATCTTGAAAGGGTTAATAACCATAAAACAAATGCATAGAATAACTATAGACACACACAAAACATGCAGTAAAAAAAAAAAAACTCAAAAATTATAATTGTAATGATAATATCTTAAGATACTCAGTATTCAGTTTGTTATTTTCATGTTTCAGCCAATTAAACTGGTCAGATTCAGAGGAATAGGATATTTGGAAATGAAATCTCAGTCACTGGAAAAGGAATCCAATTTTAGTTTCACTTTCCAAACCAAAGATGAAAATGCTCTTTTGATGCTGTCGACTTTTGAAGGAAGTGGTGAGGAGAAGAAGAACAATGTAAGTTGTGTAATTACAGTAACAATATGTCCAAAAAAACAGCATAGATAACTTCTTTTTTTTTTATCTATTGATGACTTGCACATTATAAAGAGTTTAAAGGATTATCTGAAGCTTATGACATGAATATGGATATTACATAATTTTATGAACATGGTTTTTTTGGGGGGGTTTGTTTAAAGATTTACATTTTGATTTTTTTTTGGAAGTTTAAAAAGTAAGACTTGAGTTAGTGTCTCTAATGCTTAGACCTGTTTGTAGGAACAGTTATACTTTAATGGCTAAAACATAAAACATCGAAACTGCTACATTCCTATATTGGATCTGTGTGGGTTTTTAAAATGAGAAAGGAGTTAATACTGATTATGGCTCCAGTATCAAAAGAAAGACTGTTGGAATTAGAGGTTTGGTGAAATTTTTTTATATCCTATCAGTTATGCATCATGCATATATACACACATATATCTATATATTCCCTGTCAGTTATTCACCATACGTACGTACATATCTACTTATTCCCTGCCAGTTATTCACCATACGTACGTACATATCTACTTATTCCCTGCCAGTTATTCACCATACGTACGTACATATCTACTTATTCCCTGCCAGTTATTCACCATACGTACGTACATATCTACTTATTCCCTGCCAGTTATTCACCATACGTACGTACATATCTACTTATTCCCTGCCAGTTATTCACCATACGTACGTACATATCTACTTATTCCCTGCCAGTTATTCACCATAAGTACGTACATACATATCTACTTATTTCCTGTCAGTTACTCACCATACGTACGTACATATCTACTTATTCCCTGTCAGTTATTCACCATACGTACGTACATATCTACTTATTCCCTGTCAGTTATTCACCATACGTACATACTTATCTCTTTATTCCCTGTCAGTTATTCACCATACACTTTTTTCACATAGTTTTTGATTTCCTAACTTCCCATTTGACCAACTCTTGATCTTCTATAGTCCTCCATATCTCTAATCATTGAAGTCAATTAAACTTGTTATATTTATAATGCTTTCTTTAATTTTATCTTTTGTATCCTTTGTGAGCCTACCTGATTTTTTTGTTTGCAGCCAACCTTTTTTGTCTATGAGAAACATATCTATCTTGAATATTTAAGATTTATAAATTTTTCCACATTTTATCAGTACCTCCAACTAATTCAGTTCCCCAATTCACAGCAGATAATTCTTGTCTCATCTCTTCAAAATCTGCTTTCTTTTTAATTTGAAAACAAAATCTCATTATTTCTGATCTCCATATGCAGCAAAACATCAAATATAATTGAGCAGTGATTAATTGCACCCAGATGTCCTCCAACCTCTACTGTATTAACTGTTTCTTTCTTAGAAGTTAACAATAAATCTAAAATAGCATTGTTTCTTTAGGTTCCCTAACCAATTGTTCAAGAAACTGTCCTGAATAGTTTCTAAAATCCTGTTTCTCTCATGATTTGACTAACATTTACCAATCTATGTCTGAAATTAAAATCTCCCATAATTAAGACCTCATTAACAGCTGAATTCTTTATCTCCCTGTTGAGTCTCTCATTAATTTTATCAGTTTCATCTAATGATTTGTAACAAATTCCAACTAAAAGCCTTCTCTACTTATAACTACTAACAGAAACCAAAGTGGATTTAACCTCATTGCTTTTAGCTCAACTTGAACAGGCTGTAACTCACATTTATATAAGAAATCACTTCTTCCCCCTCTTTTTAGTACTCTATCCTTATTAAACAACCTGTAACCCTGTATTTGAAAATGCTCTGTTCCAACCAGTGCTCTAAGTTCATCCATTTTATTTCTAATACTTCTAGCATTACAATAATAACAGTATAGCCTACCATTAATGCTAAGTTTGTACCTTGTTCCACACACTATATCCCTCTCTACATCTTATTTTTTCTTCATTATTCTGGCTCTCACCACTGTCTACTCCTAGTTTAAAGTTGCCTTTACAGTTGAGTTAATAGCCCTCCCCTTTTTCCTATTAAACTGACCCCATAAATCCAACCAGCCAAACTACTTTTTCTTGTATATTAACCATAGCATAGTATTCAGCCCTAGTGACCTACTTATAATTTCAACTCCACAGTTAAGTCTCGGCAGTATCCCTGACAGAATTATGCTATTATGGCCCTTTACTTTGAATACTGTTATTAATGCCTTGTACTTAACAATTAGTTCCTGTGTGCACTACAAAGACTGTTTCACTACTAGCACCTTTTACTGTATCACTTGCTTTGTTAATTATATCCTTCAACCCTGCCCCTGAATAGTGTAATCTCTCTTCTCTCTATTTACCCCACAAATTATCCTATCCATGTGCCATACTAAAGATTCTCCTATAGCAATAACATCCTAATATTTTTCATTCCTATCTGTATATATCCATTTTGTTGTTTTTACCTTCTCAAGCTCCTCATCTGCACAAGCAAAAGGCTGAAATTTGTTCTTTACCAGAGTCTGCTCTTTATAATTAATTTTATTATTACTGCTTTCAACCTCCTGAAAATTCTATGTATCCTTTGCATGCAAAAGCTCAAATTCCTCTTAATCCTGCTGCCGCCTCCTGAAGTTTACCCTTCTCCTTTTCCATCACCTTTACCCTACTTAGAACAGCCTTCAATATCTCCTCCAATCTACAAACTCTGTCCTTTTTCCACTTTCTTATTTGCTATAGAAAATTGGCAGTAAAGTTGTACAATTTTGTGCAGAGTAAAAAATCATTTTGCAGCCCATAAGTAGAGAAGATAAGATTTTTCTCTTGTTTTTGTGTCTTTTATAGTTGTACTGATAACTCCTTTTATTCATTGTACTTTTTAATAAAACAAATCCTTGATGTAAAAAATATAAACTAAATATATATATACACACACATTGGAGAATAAGATAGAAGAAAGAAAAAAAATACACAAATATAACTTTATAAATTAGTTTATGCATCCTCCAAGGAGGCTTTGGATACCTGATTTTTGGTAATTTTAGGATACCCCTAGCTAGAGCTGGGCATTTAGTTCAATTTATCATTGTAGTTGATCATGTACAAGCATTGATTATATTAATTAATGCCACAAAATAATTAACTAATCAAAATTAGTATTTCAGATTATTACACTCTTCAGTTATTTGTCATTGCTGTTTATATTTAGTTCAAGGTTGTTCAGCTTAATAAGTTAGTGTCGTGACTCAACTAATTAAAATTAGTATTTCCAACTGTTACTATTTTTTTATTATTCCTAGTATCCAAATATCATGTGACAATAGTCAATTAGTTGAATGTAATTAATGAATGAGCCCAATGTTTAATAGCCCAGCCTTGCATCTAGCTCACAGTCTCTCATTCTTTGTAAAACAAGGGATTCATGAATCTAATATGTTAAAAGACAGGTATAATGATCTGTTTCAGTTGAAATGAAAAAGACGAGACACAGTGCTGAAGTCAAAATGAAAAGAAATTCCTTATTTATTGAACAAAATCTGAAAATGACAGCTGATTTTTAATATGGATGGGTATGAAAATTAAAAAAAAGAAAATAATTGAACAGGTTGAAGTGAAAGTTTTTTTTTTACCACATAATCAGCAAGTGGAAATAAGACAATACAAATAATGGACTTCCAGAGCAAGCCTTGGTTGTCTCATGAAAAATAAACTGATCTTCTTTAAAATTCAGAGCAAATCTGAACTTTAAACTCCAAAATGGTATCTACAGTACACTTTTTCTCTGTGGCTAACCAATAATAATAAAAAAAAAAAAAAAAAGTTAACATGAAAATGCAGAAGTATCTGCTCCATCTAACAGTTGCAAAGTATCCCAAAACATAAGGTCAAGCAGAAAACAATTCAATTATCCTGTGAAACAGCACAAATTCTTTGATCAATCAGGCCGAATGCTGCAAATTTCTTCAACCAGATTTAGTATGTTTCAAAATTAGAACTTGGAAAGAAAAAAAATTAATTTTATAGGTAAGTAACACATACTATGTAATAATTGGTAAATGACTGAATATAAGGATACACAACACCAGTTACCCCACTGATTGATAAACCCACAAATATCTCTGTCAATCCAATTTTATGCGTGTTCCTTGAGTTCCATTTTCTTGCAGTTAATAATGCTTTCTAATTTTCTGACATTAAAAGAACTGCTTAAGGTATAAAATACTCGCAAGGAAATCTGAAAGTAGTCTGTTGTAATTTATTTTGCTACATGGTTTCATGCTATCCTTATCTTGATTGCTGACTTGTATGTTTGCCCTCTAATCTCCTTTAAACTTAAAAATATAACAGGCTTTCACTAACTTTAGCCAAATTATTTACTAATACATTGCAGTTTTTACTATAGAATAAAAGGTTTATTGTTTGCTGACTCTAATTCTGACTTCAAATGAAGTAAGAAACAGATAGTATACATTGTTATTACTTAAAGTTTAATCTCATGAATTCCACAAGATTACAATGGGCACATGCCTCTGCAAAGTAGTAACAAATGTTTTACTTTTTCACACTCTATTTTTTGCATAACAAATGGCAAAATATGACAAGGAAAATTTTCAGAGTGTGAGAAAAATAGTTGTATATCACAAGCAAAGAATCTAGAATCAATCAATTTATTGATTCAATCTATGATGATTATCCTGTCGTATGGTACCTACTGATTGTATTATATACAGATGTATATATAAGTAAATATATTTTTTATACATCTTGAGCTATTACCCCTAGTGTTAAATTTAACTTTGCCTTCCCTCCAAATTTATTATATTTATATAAAATTAACTAGTGGGTACTCCTAGTGGATATGTATATATGTGCTAATTTTTTTTTTATTGTCAAGTAATTTTCTTTTACAATATAATCAGTTATTTTTTAATGATAATGTTGTGGCTTATTTCTCTTATTGGCATGTTCTTTTAGATTATCTGGTGAAAATAATTCAATGTCCATTTCTTATAATAATAATAATAATAATAATAATATCCTACAAACTTGAACACTTCTACACTATCATCACTTGCTGTAGGCCTACATTACAAATGATGCTCACACTGTACTACACTAACATAAATAAAATCAACTAACTTGTAAAAAGTAACCTCAATAGCTATCACACTGGCTGGTTCACTCTGTCTTTAAATCATTATACACACACCATTACTATCTCACATTTATATATAGCTTGGAATATACTGGAAAAACTTGATGTCACATCTTT
>NW_013668182.1:145283-148401 GCF_000517525.1 Limulus polyphemus
ATTCACCCCCATCACTAAAATACGTAATGGGCAGACAGTAATCAAACTATTCTATCTGGATAAATGCATTTTAGTTTTTATGACTCCAATTTCAAGAAATCAAGTGTGATGTGACTTGACACACACACTGGCTTTTATATAGGTTAGATGTATGACTATGAAACCTCTGAAAGATTATTGTGATGCATTTTGAAATTTGTCACCAGAGTATGCCACAATAACAACATAGAACTAGGATACCTTATCTTGAGAACTATATTCAAATAAACACATTAAATGTACAAGCTTAAGAAGAGGATAATACAAGAGTTAGTGACTGTAATTTGAACAGTTAGGTTTATACTCATGAAAACGTTTATTAATATGGCTTTCTGCAGTAAGTACTGATAATCATTTTAATGACTTAACAATAAAAATATTTAAGTATTATCTAGATACTTTTTTTACAAGTTGCATCATATTTAATTATGTTAAGAACAACTGAACACATTTTGAAAAAATGATCTTTATACTCCAGATATATAGAAAAGAACATTTTTATTTTAACCAACATTTCACCTTTGCAGCTTCATCGGGGTTAAATTGGTGCCATTTATTTTGTATTTGGTGTAGTATTTAATGACAAAATTGTAAATAGCACCAATTTAACCCTGATGATGCTGCAAAGGTTAAAATGTTCTTTTCTATATATCTGGAGTATAAAGGTCATTTTTTCTAAACTTTTTATCAATGATGGAACACTTTTTATTCCAATAAATATTGTTTTTGTTAGTCATTAAATTGGGATGACTTCTGATTGGTAGATGCTGATTGAGGTAATTGTTTGTTAGAATTTTAACTGTTTTTATTTTTGTATTTTAGTAGCTATTTACCTATTTATGTTTTTGTTTTTAAATAATACTAATCTGAGTTAACTGTGGTTGTTGATAATTACTGAGGTTTGAATTAATTTTAGTAAATTTTTGGAAGGTTGTGATTAATAAATCCAAAAGAAAACTTTACCTCACTGTTGATGATAAAGAAATGCAGTCTGTTGAAGTGCCTCAAAAGTTGCGAGTTCGATCACTAACTTATGTTGGTGGTGTATCAAGGCAGTTAAAGTTAGATGAAGGTTTGGTAAGTTGCTCCAGCATTTTTTTTATAAATGAAATACTTGATATTTTTAATAAGCATTTATAATAAGGTTTGAGTAGTTTCTTTTAATTGACTTAATAATCATCTTAATGTTTATGTAAAATTAAATTTTATATTGTTTAAGGTATAAGTGCACATGTGTATTTTATTCACTTTCAAAGAATGTTTTTTTTCTTGTATGTTCAGTTAAAATATCTTGAAAAATGTGTTTAAAAGTTGCATTTTTGTTTTGATGTTGTGATATGTTTTAACCCTTTAGATCGAATAGGTAAAAGTGCACATGTCATGAACTTTTTATGGAGTTACATTCAAAATATACTTTATTGATAATGTATCTTGGTAAACTTGGCTTGAAAACATAGATAATAAATTTTGTTATAAGTTTTAATTTTAAAAGGACATATTTAAATCTCAATCTTCACTTTTCTATATCATACTTGTTTGCCCTGAATTGCACATTTTAGATAATATTTCCACCCCTATTTGAGTTTTTGAGTTTTAATTTAAATTACAAACTTATAGATATTGCTAAAATCTAATCTAATCTTATAGCCTCCAATCATGTTGTTTTACTTTGATATAAACCAGAAAATCCAACCCACATGCTACAACCAATCACTACTATCTTTCAAAAATGTTAATAATTCTCTCCAATGTTTGATATTAAAGTATTTATAACCAATAGAAAGAGAAGATTTTGGATTACTGACCTGTGTATAATGCTAGCTCATCCTCACAACAGTTTTTGAATTATTAGGGTGACCTTCACATGCATTGTGTAATTCGATACTTTGTTTTACCATAACTTGAGTTGTTTGCTTGTTTGTTACACATGTTTAGTAGTAAAACTTGTTTGAAAGAGTGAAAAAAAACAAAACAATAACATTAAATAAAAACATATTGTTACGTATCTGCTTGTTTGTTAATTTCCATTACAAATTCTTTCCGAGGAACTTCAGCAATACAAGTCTTTTCTTGATTAAACCAGTTTATTCTTTCTCGATACAAACTTTTAGTACACAGTAATTCCACAGTCAGTACATTTCTCGTCACTTTAAACTTAACAACTTTTATAATACATGCTATAAATCACATCGATTTACAATCTCGATACTTTGCTCTCTACAAGTGCAAAACACACTTTATGGCTCACTAGATCGAAACTAACGGAATCATAAATTGCATGGAACTCAAAGTAACTACTCTTCTCTCTTCATTCATTTATCCCTGCTGGCTTTTTCTGCCAGGTTTATATACTAATGAAGAGGGCATCTCGAACACACTCAGACTTCCCCGATCATTCGAGAAACTCGTCACGCACGCCACCAGCACCAATGTGCCATCAGCGTCACGTGACATCCACTGTCGTAACACTGCCCCTTCCTTAGTATTGTTCATCCCAAACAATAGTCACTTACATTAAACCAATAGATAATTAACAATAACTTAATTAAATGTACAGAATTTATAAACACAAAATTAAAATACAACAAAGTCTCCTAATTTTACAGGACGTTTCTTCTTCCGTACTGGTCTCCATCTCCTTGGCTTCTTTTTCACGTGGGATTCATCTGCTCCATCAGGAAATGTCCATTATCTGTAGCAGTCACATTAGGGGTAGTAACTTCATTAATGGCTTCACTGTTTTCGTTCTCAAAACTGGGTAGAGTTTCTTCTTCAACAGTGGCTTTTTCAGGTGACACGTCTTCAGCAGCATCATTTGTTCCATTGTTCACTTCGTTCTAATTGAAGTGTCCTTGACCGTGATAGAGCCAAAGCCTGTTGGCATGCACTACCTTTGGCTTACCTCGACGACCACATTTTATTTGGAAAGTCACGTCTGAGAGACGATCCGCTATGTCATATGGGCCTTCCCATGGAGAAGACAATTTAGGAGACTTCTCTTTGGTCTTCCTGGGATTATAGAACCACACCTTGTCTCCTGGTACAAAGCTGACTTCAGTAGATCTCTTATCATAACATA
>NW_013668182.1:148990-150915 GCF_000517525.1 Limulus polyphemus
AGCTACAGTTGTAGCTTCCTGATTTGGTATTGCATATGCCTCAGGCCACTTGGTGAAATAATCTGTCACCACCCAAATGTACTTGTTTCCAGCACGAGTTTGGGGCAACGGACCAGCAATCTCAATGGCTACTCTTTCCACTGGTGCACCAACTTGATATTAACTTCATTGGAGCATGTCCCTTATGCTTAGGTCACCTTTTAGCACAACATGTACTGCAGGTCCTGCACCATTCTTCCACATCTTGTCTCGTACCTATCCATTAAAATCTCTGCCATAGGTGACTCAATGTCTTTTTAACTCCTATATTTTCATGGTATAACTGTTTGCCAGGTCATCACTTTCCCATCTGCAGTTTCCCATCTCTGGAGAAGACTACCATCTTCAAGCTTCAACTGGTTCCATTGTGCCCAATAGTTCTTTGTCACAGGGCTTAAGCTAGACACCTTCTCCCAAGCAGGGCACAAAACACTTGCTTGTAGAAAATCAATTATTGGCTTCAAATCTTGATCTTTCTCCTGTTCATCAACTCCTTCAGTCACTTTGACTTCAGCTTGATGGCACCCGGTTAGTTCAACCTCTCTTTTGTATCAATGTCTGCAGTCATTTTTGCAGGGTTTTCGGCTCAGTCCATCGGCATTTCCATGAGATTTTCCTTCTCTGTATTCAATATCATAATTATACTGGTCTATCTTTCCGATCCAACGTGCCAGTTGTCCCTCTGGGTTCTTTAATTATCTTAACCAGTGTAATTCAGCATGGTCTGTCCTGATGGTAAACCTTGCACCATAGAGGTAAGGATGGAAATATGTCACTCTTTACTATAGCAAGGAGCTCCCTCCGTGTTACACAGTAGTTCCTCTCTAGTCTACTTAACACCCTACTGAAGTAGGCCACCACATGTTCGTTTTTCGCCCACTTTCTGAGACAACACTCCTCCAACTCTGACATTACTAGCGTCACAATCCAGTATGTACGGCAGTGGGGGATTTGTAAGCCTTAAAAGTGGAGCTGAGGCCAGTTTTTCTTTCAATGTCTTGAAAGCATGCTGGCAAGAAACTGTCCATTTGAACTTCTGGCCGTTTTTCGTCAAATCATGTAGTGGAGCAGCTATAGTTGCAAAGTCCTTCACAAATAGGTACAGAGTCCCAAGAAACTTCTTTACTCATGCACTGCTTTCACCTTGTCAAGATCAGTTTGCACACCATGCTTACTTACAATGTGACCCAAGTAAAGCACCTCTTTCTGGAACAAGTGGCATTTCTAGGGATGGAGTTTGAGGTTTGCTGCTTTTAAATGCTTGAATACTTCATCTGGCTGGGATACTTCCTCATCAAATGTTGCTGCAAACACAATGACATCATCCAGGTACATTAAGGCTATCCTCAATTGTAGGCCTTCCAGTACTCTTTCCATCAGCCTCTCAAATTTTGCTGGAGCATTGCTAAGCCCCGATTGGCATCACACAGTATTGCCAGAGACCTTGCCCATAACTAAATGCAGTCTTAGGTTTATCTGCTTTAGCCATTTTCACTTGATGGAAACCCAACTTTAAGTCCAGAGTTGAAAACCACCTGGCTCCACTTAGGGCATCAAGAGTATCATCAATTCTTTGCAGTGGGTATGAGTCCTTTTCAGTTATACTGTTAAAAGCCCTGAAGTCCATACAGCAACGTTGGGTCCCATTCCTCTTTTGGACTAACACGACAGGTGCTGACCAGGGAATATCTGATTTCTCGACTATCCCTTCCTTAATTAGGCCATCCATGACCTTCTGCCACTCTTGTCGTTTTGCTGGAGCTATTCTCATTGGAGAGATCTTTATTGGATGGTGATTGTCTGTTTTTATTCTGTGCTCTACAAGGTCTGTGCAGTCAAGGTCATGATCTCCTTTTGAAAAGACGTCTGCATAATTTGCCAAAAGT
>NW_013668182.1:151635-157210 GCF_000517525.1 Limulus polyphemus
AAGTCTTTTCTTGATTAAACCAGTTTATTCTTTCTCGATACAAACTTTTAGTACACAGTAATTCCACAGTCAGTACGTCAGTACAACTTTTATAATACACGCTATAAGTCACAGCAATTCACAATCTCTAACTTTGCTTTCTTCGAGTGCAAAACACACATTAGCTCGAAACAGAATCATAAATTACCCGAAACTCGGCATAACTACTGTTTGCTTAACTCTTGGCTTTTCACTGCCAGGTTGATATACTAACAAAGAGGCATCTCCAACATTCGCGGAATTCCCCAGTTATTCGAGAAATTCACCACGCATGCTCCCAGCATCACATGACTTCCGCTGTCATAACTATATATAAACTGTTACAAGCCTGATGCTGTTTACAATTAACAATAGTAATTTTCTGTTATAATCAGCATTCTGGAAAAAAGGATATTATAGATTTAGCTCATATTTTTTGTGGTGATTACAAGATCATAAAAGGCTTGTAATGTTTACAAAAAGCTTGCTAAATTTGATGTAGATACACTAAGGACATTAAAAGTTATAGTATGTATAGTTTTGTGATTACATGGTGATTAAAAGGCCAGTGAAAATGACTGAGTCTGTATACAAAGAGTTTAACTTGATGTAATTATCTTGTACATTTTCATGTTAATATCTAAGTAAGCTAAAACAGTTCTTACATCTGGTATAAACACTGCATTAAAAGCATTTCTGTAGCTGTTCATTCATTTATTAACATTTGCATGCTGATTTTTAGGTTAAAGAAAGTGTCAGAGGATGCATTCGTAATCTTCATGTCAATGATGAATACCTTTATTTAGCTACTGGAAAACCAGCTCAAGCAGTTGGACAGTGTTTTGCTAAGGTTGAACCAGGTGCTTATTTTGGTGGTGATGCCTATGCCATTTATGGTAAGTGTAACGTCTCGGAGTGTATGTTGCAAACATATTGTAAAATACTGAATAAATGCTCATTTCGTGTTGTGCACTAGTCTAAAGCTAAGTATGTATCATCTTTCCTGATTTATATCTATAGATATCATGATATAAAATACCCAAGTTGGCAAATCAAGGAAGTTCATTAGGTCATAAGACATATATCTGAACTGCCATTTTATATGACTTATTTGAAATCCTTTATGATCTAACAAGAAGGAAGTGGGGGAGGGGGGTTGCATCTCAGAATTTCGAATAGTCCAAAGCCGAGTTAACTAATAATTCAAATTTAGTAGTTCAATTGTACTTTGGATTTAGTAGTTAAATTAAAGCCAATATATTTTGTAGTTGAGTAAAAGCTGATATATTGTCAGTTTATGATATTTGCCAAAAAGATTGATACACACTGTCTTCATTTCTAAACACAAATATGTTTTAATATACACACAACAATACAATTTACAGTAACAATTATCACAAATAGTTATTAAAAACGAAGATTTATAAATAAAAGTTTCACAAACTTACAAACAATATAGAATCTTCTTTCTAGTTTGGAACTCTCTTGATATCTTATCAAGGGATTAAGATGAGTGAGTTAACTACGAGTTGATGTAAGTACGGTTCGCCGGGAAGCTAGCTAGCTTTGTCCTTGGCCACACATGCTAGATTTTACACCATTGAAGTTAGGTAATGTTTTTGTAAAAATACTAATGTCTGATGAGAAGTTTTCTAGAAAATTCAGTCTTGTGTAACAATATTGAGCTACATTTAAACATGTATTGTTGATTCTTACTCTCAAGAATCTTCTACAACTTTGGAGAATAGGAGGGGCTTTCGCAATACATATTTAACACAGTAAGCTATGCATGTTGTTAGATATAAAATATGTAATCTAAATAAACGTTAACATTAAAATAAATATATAATAATACATTCGTTACAACTACATCCTTAGAGAATAAAAATTCACATTAGACAATTTTTAATTGAGCTGTTTTATACACACACACACACACACACACACACACACACACACACACACACACACACACACACACACACACACACACACACACAAGAATACATTATTCAAAGGATTATACGACTTCAATGATAATTACAGTATAGAATACAACCACTATAAATGACCTTATGATCATAAACTTGCATTGCACGTGAAAGTGCATCAGTACAAATGTTATCAACCACTTTGACATGGATTACCCCCAAATCATACTCTTATAGTGATAAACTGCAATTTAACAGTCTTATGTTTTGTTTTTCTTTTCTTTCTTTCTCTTTCTTTCTTTGCTTTTTCTTTCTTTGTTTCTTTCTGTCTTTTTCTTTCTCTCTTTCATTTCTTTTTGATTAGATATCCCATAGTGGGTAACAATACTAAGACCATGTCCTCAGGACGGACCTTACATTCTTCAAAAGCTGGGATAGGTTTCAAAGGAGTAACAGGAATTTTCTGGTTAGATTTTCTGACTAACTGACAGGTATGACAAATTTTGCGAAACTGACAAATGTCTCACCTAATTTATCGCCTAAAGAAATGTCTCATAGTTTTGTCATATGTTTTGTTGACATCTAAATGACCTCCCATGGGGAATTCATGGGCAACTTTCAATATTTCAGAACGATATGGTTTGGGAACAATGATTTGATAAACAATAGTCCAGTCCTCTGAAGTTGGCACATCTGGTGGTCTCCATTTCCTCATAAGCACACCATTTTTGAAAAAATAACCATTTGGAACTTTCTCCAGTTCATTTTTTGGGAGTGAATATTTAAATAGTGAAGAGATCTGTAGATCTTTTTCTTGTTCAGCTATCAGCTTACTTTTTAGTAAATGGAACTTCACCACGTGAATCAGATCCCTCATGTCCGTCGATGTTCCTCACTGAGGAATCATCAGTAGGACAATTATCCTCAAGATCCTCATCGGATCCAAAAAAATGTTTGAAACAAAACTATAATATCCTCTGAATCCATGTTTATCATTTGTTTTTGGCTTAATTTCTTAGCCTGAGCTCGACTTACAGCACACGAGGGAAACGCATCGGGATTCTCCTCAACAACAATATCAACCTTAGTTAAAACAGTGATCAGCTCACTAAACGTTTTAGGTTCAGCAACAACTTTTCCTCCAGCCAAATCGTTTCCCAACAACAATGATACACCCTTAATTGGCAGAGTAGGTCTTACTCCAACCACAACTGGACCTGAAACTAGGACTGATGCTAAATAAATGTTATGAAGAGGAACATTAACAAAGCCATCCTCAATACCGTAAGCAATAACAGACTCACCAGTGGCAGAACTCGAATCTAAAGGCAATATACCTTCTAACAACAATGACAAATGACACTGGCAATCCCATACCTATATGTATTCTACGTGATACTGGGGCGACTCAATCAAAGACACAGAACCAACAGACACAAAAGGTCTAAATTCCTCCCTGATTACATCAGTTTTAATATCAGTGGCCATATTAACAACAACATTGGGTGATCTGGTGAAACTATATCTATATGTGGATATAAACGCACTGGGTGTTGCCTCCTTTTTTTTTCTTTTTCAAATGCCAACAATCAGACATAACATGACCAGGTTTTTTACAAAAATGGCAGACAGGCCTTGATGGTTTTGATGAAGTTTTAGCCCGACTGTATGAAGATTTCCAGAGGAGCTGGATTTTTTAGAAGGATCCTCAACTTTAGTGGATTGAACAGATACATGTTTTTGTTGAGATGGTAGGAATTTTTTTTATATGTAAAGTGGTTTTATGTGTTAAAGTGTAGTCATCAGAAAGAGCGGCTGCTTCCTGAAGTGTGTCAACTTTCTTTACATCTAAGTAAGTTTTGAGGTTGTCCTGTGCACAATCTTTAAATTCCTCAATTAGGCATAATTGTCTTAGTTTGTTGAAACTGTTGCCATTATGCATAGAATTGCACCATCAATCAAAATAAACCTCTTTTTCGTGGGCAAATTCCATGCAAGTTTGATTATCTTGTTTGTGATAAGCTCTAAACTTTTGACAATAAGCCTCTGGTACTAACTCGTATGCTTTGAGAATAGCTACTTTAACCTTATCATAATTCATACAATCTTCTAAAGAGAGAGCAGCAAAAGCTTCTTGTGCTTTACCAGTTAAAACACTTTGTAATAATAATGACCATTTTTTGGTGGGTCATTCTATGGCTTGGGCAACCTTCTCAAAATGTTGGAAATATTTATCAACTTCATTTTCATTAAATGGTGATACTTAAACATATCAATTAAGTTCAAAGTTGTCATTTTGCTTTGGTCAATCAGTGTTGAGTCTAATTTCCATTTCTTTCAACCTAATTTCTTTTTCGGCTGAAATGCGAGCTTTTTTTTCCCTCGAGACTTTTGTTTTCTCTTTGAGCTTCAATACGAACTTGTTCTTTCTCGGCTTTGATTTGAGCTAGTTCTTTCTCGGCCTCGATTCGAGCTTGAGTTGTTTGAGTTTTAGCTGGATCCCTAATTTATCTTTATCACTCAACCCCGATTGGCTAGAAGGGACACTAGAGTATTCCTCTAATGCTTCCTCAGGCAACAAATCATCATCAACTAGTATTTCGATAATACAATTTTTAGTTCATTTTTTTCTCATTGATCTCTTAAATTCTAGTTCTAAAATTTTGGAAATTTTGAGCAATTTCTTTTTTGTTATATTTTTCTAGTTGTTCTGGGGAGGATGATACAAGAAAATCTTGATAATAAAATCTTGTTGGCACTGATAAATATAAATTCAATTGTGATTTCAATTTTAATTTAGATCAAATTTTGTTACGTATTAGAATTTCGTATAGTCCAAAGCCGATTTAACTGATAATTTAAATTTAGTAGTTAAATTGTACTTTGGATTCAGTAGTTAAATTAAAGCCAATATATTTAGTAGTTGAGTAAAGCCAATATATAGTCAGTTTATGATATTTGCCAACAAGATTGATACACACTGTCTTCATTTTTAAACACAAATATGTTTTAATATACACACAACAATACAATTTACAGTAACAATTATTACAAATAGTTATTGCAAACAAACATTTTTAAATAAAAGTTTCACAAACTTACAAACAATATAAAATCTTTCTAGTTTAGAACTCCCTTGATATCTTATCAATGGTTACGATGAGCGAGTTAATTATGAGTTGATGTAAGTACGATTTGCCGGGAAGCTAGCTATCTTTGTCCTTGGCCACACATGCTAGATTTTCCACCATTGAAGTTGGGTAATGTTTTTGTAAAAATACTAATGTCCTGATGAGAATCCACTGAAGTTAAATAATTTGTAATGTTCGAACTTTGTAAAGGTTTCTGGTCAAATATCTGAAGTTTTCCGATTGGTAAGCGTTATGACAATCACAGTTATAGCTTCCGAAGTTTTATGGCCAGGTGGTAGGGCGCTCGATTTGCAATCTGAGGGTTGCGGGTTCGAATCCCCATCACACCAAACATGCTCGCCCTTTCAGCTGTGGGGGCGTTATAATGTGACGGTAAATCCCACTATTTGTTGGTAAAAGAGTAGCCCAAGAGTTGGCGATGGGTTGTGTTGATTAGCTGCCTTCCCCCTAGTCTTACACTGCTAAATTAGGGAC
>NW_013668182.1:157246-158187 GCF_000517525.1 Limulus polyphemus
TGATGAGAATCCACTGAAGTTAAATAATTTGTAATGTTCGAACTTTGTAAAGGTTTCTGGTCAAATATCTGAAGTTTTCCCGATTGATAAGCATTATAAAAATCACAGTTATAGCTTTCGAAGTTCATAGCACACTGATTATAGCAAACTACTAATAAATACTCTACTTGGCGCTGCGCATTGGTTATATTTATAGCAATGGAAAGATTTTCTAGAAAATTCGGATTTGTGTAACTATACTGAGCTACATTTAAACGTTTACGTATATACATATATTGTTGATTCTTACTCTCAAGAATCTTCTACAACTTTGGAGAATAGGCGGGAGTTTCGCAATATATATTTAACACGATAAGCTATGCATGTTTTTAAATGTAAATGTAATCTAAACAAACATTGACATTAAAATAAATATATATAATAACAAATTCGTGATAGGGGGTTAAATGTTACAGGTATAGTTTTTATGCTGGTTCATTCTTGCAAATTATCTGATGAAAATAACTCCATGTTCATTCCATGTAATGATGATATATTACTTTATTTTCTCCTTTAATGCTTCTACAAACTTGAATATTTGTACAGTGTCTTAGACCTATGTTGCAAGTGACATTAAATAACATAAAACAAATGAGATTACTTGTACGAAGTAACTACAGTAGCTAACATACTGACTGGTTCATTTCCTGTCTGAAATAAAACTCCACATTTCTCAATTAACTGTCTTGCATTTGTAATCTAGCTTCGAATATACTAGAAAAAAAAATTGACATCACATCCTTATAACTTTCTAGGTGTTCTACACTCTCTAGCTAACAAATTAAAGATATAGTTTACAACAGAATATCAGCAGGCAAGTATTATCTAATCAAAAACACATTAGGTGTGAAACAAATGTGCAGCCAAAAAAGGATTGAGTGTGTGACCTGAAGGAATGAAAC
>NW_013668182.1:159187-162651 GCF_000517525.1 Limulus polyphemus
AGGTTTATTTACAAATATTATTTATGGGTCTGTATATTACTTGAAACCATAAGAAGTATACATGATTATTAAAAAAATTAAAAATAGATAAAATTCGCATTTTATGGAGGATATTACTTTTAATGTTTTAGTACATTATTTTGAAATCCCCAAAAAATTGTAAGTTCAAATCTGTAGCAAATATAAATATTGTAATCATTTCTTATAAATACGATTTCCTAATGTAATTTTCCAAGATATTAAAGATTATAATGCAAAAAAATTAAATTTATTAAAAGCAATAGGCTTTATGTTTCTTAAACTACCTACATTTGTCAAAGTACTTATGAATTTTCGAAAATATTCGTCCACTAGTTTTATTGTTGGAATGAAATATAGCAAGACTTGCATTGCCTACTAAGAAAGGCAGTAGCCGGTAGTCATCGGGTTAAGCTTTGAGTGCATTATAATAATATTGACAGTCAACCATCTGCTGTTTGAAGAATTTCTTCAAGATTCTGAAACAAATGAATATATTATAAACATGAAATGCAAGGTTCATAGCAAAATAATTAATTTTAACAGTGTAGAACAGTGACTGATGGGGAATCTCTAAGATTCATACTCAGCTTGTTGTAGATTGTATTAATGTGAGAAACATATTATTATCCCAATATTAATGTTTTTTCATCAAAGATAGAAAGACAAAAAAAAAAGTAAAATTTCTTTAAGTTCAGGGTAGTTTGATGAACTTGCTACTGTACTTGTATGCATTTCTGTCATAGAGTAGCTAGGGTTTTTTATTTCTTTTTTCACTTGCTAGAATATCTTGATTCACTTCATTCTTTATTATTGCAAATGTTCTCAAATTATGAAAGTAAAGATGTGTAACTTTTACTTTTGCACAAGAATTAAAAGATATCATTAGATAATAGTAATTATCTCAGTGAGTTAATATGAAGTATAATTTATTTCTTCTTCAAGTGAAAAACCACAAATCTTCAATATTGTTCTTAAGAGTGGAAGATAGCGAATATAAGAAAGTAAATCGATTGTACTTAACACTTACTAACAGACTTAATCTTTGAACTTATATCTTACTTTGGAAGAAAGTGTTGAAATTCCTCTTTTTTTTTTTAAACAAATCTGTTAATTCTTAAGTATAGTTTGGTTCTTTTTGTTGATCAGTAACATATTTTTGTATTACTGCTTTGAATTTTCATTTGAAGTGAAACCAAAATTAAATGATATCAACATTATTGGATGACTTTTCCTTGTTTTGATGTTTCTTAATAAACAAAAAATATTAACCTTTTTTTTTCTTTCTTTTTTTGTCAAACAAAAAGAAAAATCCTGTTTTGAGAAGAAAAAAAAAACTACAACTCATTGAGACTTGTATGCCCTACAACTCTGTTGTTTTTATTTCTGTAGACAATGACTTTAACTTGGGGATCAGTCTGAATGTATACTTGGAGTTTAAGACTACCCAGCTGAATGCTGTTTTACTGAGTTTTAGTGATGGAATTGGAGCTGCTTCTTTCAGCATTGAACTTAATAATGGAAAGGTTAGTGCAGTGTCGTTATAAGTAATAATTCTGTGTTACTACATTCTTTTACTATTTTCCAACTAGTGCAAAAGGTTTTTTAAACCAGTTCTTTAAATATTTTTTTTACATACTCTGTATAAGTAAATGAAAATGACATTTTTGATGCAAGTTAAATAGTCTTAAGCTATAACTTTTCTTTTGTACAAAGTTGTAGGTGGGCAAAACAGTCCTCTTTTTTCCTGTTATTTTAAAAACTTAGTTATAAATATTTATAGCTTTATTTAACATTATCACAATCTTTTTGTACAGGTGATTGTCACCATGGCTACTGGAAGAAACATGGAGCCAATCAAAGCTATGAAATCTTTCATGTCTAAGTATGATCTGTGTGATAACATGTGGCATGAGATATTAGTTGAATACAAAGAGAATGTTGTCAGCTTAAAGGTAGATAGGGAAGATTTAGAGTCGGGTATTAGCAAGAGTGAATCAACAACAAGCTACTCTCGTCATCCTCTATACATTGGAGGGCTTCCAGGTACATTTATGTGCATTTTATAACATAGGTTATTTATGCCATTCTGGAGGGCTTCCAGGTACATTTATGTGCATTTTATAACATAGGTTATTTATGCCATTCTGGAGGGCTTTGAAGTACATTTATGTGCATGTTATAAAATAGTAAGTTATTTATGCTCTTTTCAGTAGATGAGAATTTCCAGGCTACTGCTTATTTTTACAAGTTAAGTGTACCTGTCCAAGGTTTAATCTGTGATATGTTGCTAAGCAAACTGCACACTTTCAGTTGTGCATATATTATAACTGTGACATCAGTGTTGCTACCATGCATACTACTGATGATTGCCCTTCATCTGTTCAGTAGCTCAGAATTAAATATGGCTTTACCTAAACCTCAGAGTTCTCTGGTCTGGACTTTTAGCTCATGTGTTAAAGTGTGCTGATCAAGTTGAAAGTAAAATATATATATACTTTTTCAGTACATTAGAGCATTTGTGCATTTTCTGTGATGTACCATTATTTTGAAATTAAAATACCATATTATATTCATTGGTGAACTTCATTTATAATAACATATTTTTCATACAATGCATAGTTTTCCCATTACTTAAGATTATTACAAATTTTAAATAAATCTTGCTTGTTTTAAAATAATATTGGTTTCTGTTTGACTGTCTGTGAGGATATCTTTCAAACAAGACTTAATTCTGTATCTTATACTTTCCAGAGAGTGCACCTAAAGGAATGCTTCAGATTCAAGAGAACTTTAAGGGCTGCCTGAGAAACGTTTCTATCAATAACAAACAGTTGAATTGGGTTCATTTGGATGAACTTCGAAATGTTTTGCCAGATTCTTGTCCATCTTCTAATCTTATCTCTATCTAAGTTGATAAATTTGAGTTTACACACACAATGCATTGAATGATATTGTCCAAGTGAGACAAATTACTAATATTGTTAATCAATTTCTTTTAATTTACTAATTATTATGTAAAATTTATTATGAATAATAACGTTTTGAACTCAACAAATGGTTGCTTATTTTTGACATGGGGTGTTAATACAGTGGTATAGTTTGATTTAATTAAAATTATACTTAAATCAGGCACATTGGTAGTGACTTGAATTAAAATTCATTTCTAATATTATGAAATAGCAACAAGTTTTTACAAACATGAGTTTCAACACATTCATGTGTCATTTTCAGTCCAACAAAACTAATGAAACCAACAAAGATGTCCCTAATTAAAAATCCCTTACTTTGATATTGCTGGTACGAAATTTATCTAATTTGAAATTAAAAATATAAGAATTATTATTGGAAAGAAGGTAAGATTTTTCATTTAACTATTAAATTGTCAGAATCCAAAACTTGCATTTTATATATACAATAGTGGGTAATCCAAGATTATAAAAAAA
>NW_013668182.1:162672-165652 GCF_000517525.1 Limulus polyphemus
ATTTTTCATTTAACTATTAAATTGTCAGAATCCAAAACTTGCATTTTATATATACAATAGTGGGTAATCCAAGAATTATAAAAAAAAAATGTGTCCAAGAATATATAATATATGAGAAATAAATATTATTCACTCAAAGAAATTGTTGAAGTGACACCTATAGAATTCATTTTCATATTTCCAGTGGAATGTCAATACAATCTTATGTCAAAATCTGCTTTATAATTCAAAAGAAGTAGAATTTTAAAACAATACGCACATGATCCCATATTGGAGAAGGAATATTAACTATGATTCTGAATTTAATATGTGTATCTACATGAAATGTGTTAAATCTTTAGTAACATTTACAGATTTGTTGTACACAAAAAATCAGATGAATTACAAGGTTATTTGTAGTCAAGACGTGGTTCTGAAGGTGTTGTGCATGTGAAGAAAAGGGATAAGTTTGTACATCATAGTCTGCATATTGTATTTACATAACATGTGGAAGCTCTGAAATTCACATCTACATTTTTTTTTTTTGTTTAGTATCCCTGTAAAATGTACCAAGTATTTACTTTCCTCTTCAATGAAATGTTGCTAAATCAGCTGTTGATAACACTGACATCAAATACATAATACTATGTTGAATGACACTGCATAAAAAGTCGTGGCTTGTGCAGTTTGACATCCACCCTTGTGCATAGGGTTAACTAGCAACATTTACACTATCATGGTGTTATGGGACTGCAGTACTACATGATTAATTATTAGTTTTGGATAACATCCAACAGACATGGTGTTGACATAGTAAACGAACAACAAGAATGTCTCCACATGAAAATGACATTGAAAATTAATTTAATTTCCATGGCATTGTTGTGTTTTCATGTATCATGCAAAACTTTTCGTTAAACACCTAACTGATTGTCTTTACACCTAAGTGACTGCTATGCACAGTATATTAAACTGAAAAGAAATTCAAAATTTAGTGACATAAAACACACAATGAATAAGAATGTTGAAAAAAGAGGGACTTTAATCGTTTTTTTACTCATTTCAAGTTTTTTAAAATATATATATATATTTAAAATTCAATATCTATAATAAAAGTAATTTATCACAATTTCACATAAAATTGGTTAATTTTTTTACAAACTTTTGGTTTAGGAATATATGGCTGGACGGTGGAAATACTGTAAATTATTGGCTTTTATCTGATTGTTTTGACATACACTTGCTTATTGAACAAAATAAAAAAGTTTAATTTTGTAGTTAGTTAGTTTGATGAATGTGTTTTTTAAAAGCAGACTTATGATTGTGCTTTGGAAGTGTCTGATGTCAGACAGGGATAAGCCAACAATAAACCATAAAATTGATAAAGTTTGTGTTAACAATTATCTAAAAACTGACAAATAGATGATTTTTTTCCACCTCATTGCCAATTTTTAAAGGAATTTAACCTGTTTGATGAGATGTAAAAACAAATATCTACCTTAAAATGTTTATATATCTTTAAGCTTACAAAGGTATCGTGATGTATAAAATTATGATCTACATTTTTATACATATGGTATAATTTGAATATTTGTTTAGTGTAATCTTGATCAGGAAACAAGTTATTAGAAAAAACTTGACGATTCAATTACGGAAACTTGTGCGATAAATTTAAAAAATAAAAACAAGATCAACAAGCTACTGAAACATGTAGTCTTTTTAATTTTGGCTAGTTGCTAAATAAAATTTGATTGTGCACTTTAAACGTCGATTTTGTTTTTATTTAAAAAAAAAACTTGCTCATATTTTAGCGTGATGTTTGTCGAAAAATTATAATCAATATATATATGTGGTTCAATTTTTAACATCAATTCGATGTTCATGGAGCGAGTGTGACTCAGTGGTTAGTGTGCCTGACTATGAATCTACGAGTACGCATTCACAACCTGTTAGTGCAAAATAAAGAAGAAAAAAAGGCAAGCTCCACACTTTTATGTCGTGGGTGCGTTATAAAAGCCCCCCAGTGGCACAGCGGTATGTCTGCGGACTTACCACGCTAGAAACCGGGTTTCGATACCCGTCGTGGGCAGAGCACAGATAGCCCATTGTGTAGCTTTGTGCTCAATTTCAAACAAGAACATAGTTATAAAAAAATGTCAAATCCCACCTTTCGCGAGACTAGAGTTGGCAGTTGGTGAAGTTTATTAACTGCCTTCCCTGTAGTTTATCAGTTCGAAATTGGGACTGTTCTGCATGGATATCCAAAAAGAAACAATTGATTATGCATATGTAGTAACCATGATGGTACTACCTAGAAGTGTGAATGTTTTATATTAGACCAGTAACAAACTAGTAAGGTGAACATTACCCGAATATAATGTAGTTATAATGATAAATTTTGAAGATTAATTTAATGGAAATTAACTTAAGTATGATGAAAATGTAGTAGGATAAACCACAAACAATACTAATTTAATCACTCTAAAGACAAATTATTTATTCAAAAGTTTGAACAAATGTGACTGAGATATATTTAATAAATTGTATAATTAATGTTCAAAAACGTATTTAAGAAGGGTAATGACTTATTTTGGCTCTGGATAGCGATCTGTGTATAAGTTTAATGAGGTTAAATAAGTGATAATGAAATATGTTTTTGTTTTTTTGAGTCTACTAAAAATGTATCCCAATGAGACAGCAGTAAGTCTACAATGTTACAACGCTAAAATCCGGATTTCATTCTCAGTAATGGAAACAGCAGATAGCCCGTTCTTGGTCCGATTGAAGCACCATATGCACACCAAATCTTGAAAACATTGTTGAGGGGTTCCTTTGCAAAGGTTTCTGGTTAAGACCATCATATGCTTCTATGGCCTGGCATGGCCAGGTGGATAAGGCGCTCGACTCACAATCTGAGGGTCGCGGGTTCGAATCCGCATCCCACCAAACATGCTCGCCCTTTCAGCCGTGGGGGCGTTATAATGTGACGGTCAATCCCACT
>NW_013668182.1:166155-170341 GCF_000517525.1 Limulus polyphemus
TCGTGTAGCTTTGCGCGAAATTCCAAAACAAACAAACAAACATATGCTTCTACTCTTTTGATGAAATAGTCCATCACAATTCCGATGTATTTATTCCCACTGTTATTCTGTGGAAGGGGGCCAAGCACAGCAACTCTCTCCAGTATTGATCCATCACAATCCCGATGTATCTATTCCCACTGTTATTCTGTGGAAGAGGGCCAAGCACAGCAACTCTCTCCAGTATTGAGCCATCACAATCCCGATGTATCTATCCCCACTGTTATTCTGTGGAAGAGGGCCAAGCACAGCAGTATTGATCCAGCACTGTCGCTATCCATGCTGTTTCTTTCGTGTACTTTTCCACTCACAGCAGAGTTAAGATGTTTTACATTAATTTTTCACAGACCTCCAGCACCCAACTTAGTAGAGAATTCTCTTGCTCACTGCAGTGTCTTCTTAATACTCGTGTGCCCAGCTGTTGAGAGACTGTGGAGATAATGAATTATTACAGAATGTAGACACCAGAGAAGTCCTAACTGTAATCATTGTTTCTGTTCACTGGTATCTATCTATTTCCAACATAATAAGCCCTCTTATAAGCATAAGGTATCCTACGTGTCCAATACATCTTTGTATGGGGTGAATGTTTGGCGTGAGAGTAATTTCTGCACAATTCTTGAGTCAACGAAAAATTAGTTTCAAACTCGTATCTTTGCATGAACAGCTTCTAGTGGGATTGGGCCACATCAGTTCTTCATCATCACTGGTAGATGCCACAACTGGGACTACACAGTGATATATTTTAGGTTGGTGGTCTTTTCTGTTTTGTGACCCCTTTTCTCACATTGTTTACTCTCATCATTTACACGTGGTATTCACGCAAATGTTTCAACCTTTCTACAGTTCCCTCCAGGGTGACATAAAATGTTAAAGTTGCACTCCTGGAGTTTATGGAGCTATCCCGTTACTTATCTTTCTGGATTACGAAAATTCACTAGCTAATTCAGTGCTGCATGATATGTCCAGAGCATAGACTTTTGCTCCTATAGATAATGATAAAAGTGACTCAAGGCTCAAACAACACTTAAAAAGGAAGTATTCTACAACTCAAAAATAGCCATTGTGGCATTTATAGTAGGCAATCACATGTTCTTTTCTGTATTGTACTTGTGACAAAACTGTTTAAACCACAAAAACTCATCCAGAGTTGGTATGCCAATATGGGATTAGCAGTCAATTTCTTTTGCTTGTTCATAATAATCAGTTCAACAAAACTTGTTTAGCTTCTCAAGTAGTTTGAGTAGAGAATAATAAATCCTCTTACGTCACATGGGTTCTTTGATGTTGGCCAATTCTGGACTGAGTTAATCTTCAATGGATATGTAGACACTCCTTCTCTTCTGCCTATGTGTCCCAAGATATTCACCTCTTGACGGAGTAATTCACACTTTTGGAATTCTGCTTCAGGTTCTCTTTTCTCGACCAATCCAGAACCTTTCTTAGCACTCCATAATCATTATCAAAGGTCTTCCCATGTGCAGTTATGAGAAGTTGTGCTGTGTCAATCCCATGATAGTTTAACAGGAGGACATCTTGGAGTTAAGAAGACCTTGAGTCACCTATGGCAGAGATTTTGCTGGATATATATGAGGCAAGATTTGGAAGAATGGTGCAGTACCTGCAGTACATGTTGTGCTAAAAGAGGACCCAAGCATAAGGGACGTGCTCCAATGAAGTTATATCAAGTTGGTGCACCACTGGAAAGAGTAACCATTGAGATTGCTGGTCCTTTGCCCCAAACTTGTGCTGGAAACAAGTACATTTGTGCGGTGATGGATTATTTCACCAAGTGGCCTGAGGCATATGCAATACCAAATCAGTATGCTACAACTATAGCTTCGGCTATTAGTGATTTCTTCTTAAGGTTTGGTATGCCATACGAACTGCATTCTGATCAAGGCCGTAACATTGAATCAGCTGCAAGTTGTTTGGCATACGAAACACCAGGACAACGCCACTTCACCCACAGTCTGATGGGATGGTAGAAAAGTACAACTGGACACTAGGACAGGAATTGGCAAAGTTTTGTAATAGCCGCCAAGATGACTGGGATGTCTTACTCCCTCCACTGTTGATGGCCTATAGAACAGCAGAGCATGAAACCACTGGATACACTCCAGCAAAGCTGATGTTTGGTCAGGAACTAAGGTTGCCAATGGACCTGATAACAGGCCGCCCACCTTACGAAGAGCTGCCTGAGTTCATGAAAGTGTTATCTGAAAGGATGGATGATATTCATCATCAAGTGCATTCAAACTTAAAAATGTCCGCTGATTCCATAAAGCTATGTTATGATAAGAAATCTTCCGAAGTCAGCTTTGCACCAGGAGACAAGGTGTGGTTAATCCCAGGAAGATCAAAGGGAAATCTCCTAAGTTTCTTCTCCATGGGAAGGCCCATATGACATAGTAGATCGTCTCTCAGACGTGACTTTCCGAATAAAATGTGGTCGGCGAGGTAAGCCAAAGGCGGTGCATGCCAACAGGCTTTGGCGTTATAATGGTCCAGGACATTTCAGTTGGAACGAAGTGAAGAATGGAACAAATGACGCTGCTGAAGACGTGTCACCTGAAAAAGCCACTGTTGGAGAAGAAACTCTATCTGGTTTTTAGAAGGAAAACAGTGAAGCCGTTAATGAAGTTACTACCACTAATGTGACTGCTACCGATAATGGGATATTTCCTTATGGAGCAGATGAATCCTAGGTGAAGCAGAAGCCAATGAGACAGAGACCAGTACAAAAGAAACGTCATGTAAAATTAAGAGACTTTGTTGAATTTTAATATTGTGTTTGTAAATTCTGTACATTTAATTAAGTTATTGTTAATTATCTATTGGTTTAATGCAAGTGGCTATTGTTCGGGACAAACAATACTAAGGAAGGGGCAGTGTTACAATAGCAGAAGTCGCGTGACGCTGGGAGCATGAGTGCTGGAGTTTCTCGAGTGTTTGCTAGACGCCCTCTTTTTTAGTATATAAGCCTGGCAAAGAAAGCCAGCGAGATAGATATATATATAGATAAATAATTAAAAAAGCGAACAGTAGTGACGGTAAGTGAAGTGTGTATGAATCCTGTGATTTATAGCGTTTATTATAAAAGTAGTTAAGTTCAAAGTGACGAGAAACGTAGTGATTGTGGAATTACTGTGTACTAAAAGTTTGTACCGAGAAAGAATAAACTGGTTTAATCAAGAAAGGACTTGTATCGCTGAAGTTCCTCGGAAAGAATTTATACCAGAAATTAAGAAACAAGCATATACGCAACAATATTATGTTTTATATTGCTAATAATTTAGATATTTTTGTTGAAAACAAGTGAAAAAATCACATTTAACTTCTTAACAGCTTTTTAATAGTGAAGATATAGGGAAACAAATTAACAACTTGACAAAATCATACAATTTCTTTCTGCATTATTGAGAGAAAAATTTCTGCTTGAGTGATGGGAATACAGGTAATTGTAATCATGTTTTCATACGGTTATGTTGCAAAATTATGGTATGCTGTATTGAATATATGATTTTTTAGTAGTGTATTGGAAATCAAATCACGCCTCTTTATAAGTTGAAAAGCTGCAACGATTTCAATAACATTTATCCCTCGTTTAAAAACTTCTGAATTTTATTTGCAATATTTTTCTGTACATTTTCTGTTTGATTCTATCTCAAAAGCCCCCTAGTGGCATAGCAGTATGTCTGTGGACTGTAAAGGGTAGAAACCGGGTTTCGATACCCGTGGTGGGCAGAGTACAGATAACCCTTGTATAGATTTGCGCATAATTGAGAAAACAAACAAGCAAACTATCTCAAAATTATTTTATCAAACGCAATCTCTAAAGGTCAATGAACCAAATAACGCGATTTAAAAAATATGTACAAAAAGTATAACATAATTTGTTTTTCAATAAAGTCCGTAATTGTTGTGGTCACTTTTTGGTTGGTTTAGTTCAATAGTGTTTTGCTTGTATACCAATGTGTGTAAAAAATAAGAACCTCATGAAGAAATGTAAATTCGAGTGTTTGAAGCAAGTACAGTGAAGACGGAATATAATGAACGAAAAATAAAACCGTGTAAGAAGTTTAAAAGACAAAAAAAAAATTACACTTTGTAAAGATAGAGTGCAAGTTTTGGATTCACACTACTA
>NW_013668182.1:171197-174367 GCF_000517525.1 Limulus polyphemus
AAGCTACAATTGTAGCTTCCGCCATTAGTGCTATTCTTCTTCAGATTTGGCATGCCATATGAACTGCATTCAGATTAAGACCGTAACTTTGAATCAGCTGTGTTCCATGAATGTTGCAAGTTGTTTGGTATACGAAAGACCAGGACAACGCCACTTCACCCACAGTCTGATGGGATGGTAGAAAAGTACAACTGGACACTAGGACAGGAATTGGCAAAGTTTTGTAATAGCCGCCAAGATGACTGGGATGTCTTACTCCCTCCACTGTTGATGGCCTATAGAACAGCAGAGCATGAAGCCACTGGATACACTCCAGCAAAGCTGATGTTTGGTCGGGAACTTCGGTTGCCAGTGGATCTGATAACAGGACGCCCACCTTACGAAGAGTTGCCTGAAAATGTGCCAGAGTTCGTGAAAGTGTTATTTGAAAGGATGGATGATATTCATCATCAAGTGCATTCAAACTTAAAAACGTCTGCTGATTCCATGAAGCTATGTTATGATAAGAGATCTACTGAAGTCAGCTTTGTACCAGGAGACAAGGTATGGTTCTATAATCCCAGGAAGACCAAAGAGAAGTCTCCTAAATTGTCTCCATGGGAAGGCCCATATGACATAGTGGATCGTCTTTCAGACGTGACATTCCGAATAAAATGTGGTCGGCGAGGTAAGTCAAAGGTGGAGCATGCCAACAGGCTTTGGCATTATCACAGTCCAGGAAATTTCAGTTGGAACGAAATGAACAACAGAACAAATGATGCTGCTGAAGATGTGTCACCTGAGAAGGAAAACAGTGAAGCCGTTAATAAAGTTCCTACCACTAATGGGACATTTCCTGATTGAGCAGATGAATCGAACGTGAAGCAAAAACCAATGAGATGGAGACCAGTACGTAAGAAGAAATTTCCTGCAAGATTAAGAGACTTTGTTGTATTTTAAGTTTGTGTTTGTAAATTCTGTACATTTAATTAAGTTATTGTTAATTATCTATTGGTTTAATGTAAGTGGCTATTGTTCGGGACGAACAATACGAAGGAAGGGGCAGTGTTACGACAGCGGAAGTCACGTGGCGCTGCTGGCACATGCGTGACTGAGTTTCTCGAATTATCGGGAAGTTCAAGTGTGGTCGAGACGCTTCTTTGTTAGTATATAAACCTGGCAGGGGATGAAAAAGCGAACAGTAGTTGTTGTGTAATTTATGATTCAATTAGTTTCGACCTAGTGAGCCGTAAAGTGTGTGTTTTGCACTCGTAGAAAGCGAAGTTATCGAGATAGTGAATCGCTGTGATTTATAGCGTGTATTATAAAAGTTGTTAAGTTTGAAGTGATGAGAAACGTACTGACTGTGGAATTACTGTGTACTAAAAATTTGTATCGAGAAAGAATAAACCGGTTTAATAAAAAAAGAACTTGTATCGCTGAAGTTCCTCGGGAAGAATTTCTACCGGAAATTAACAAACAAGCAGATACGTAACAACACTAATGACTATGAAGGCAGTGAAACTGCATAAAGTGTTTTTGTATCAAAACAAATATAAAATTTTGCACTGATAAAAATCAGTAATTATTACCTAACACAAAGTCGAGCATTTTTAATTGTTTCTTAAAAACATCATATTGGATTTTTTTGGAAATTTCAAAGCTGCAAGTTCATATAAGTTTTGCATATAAAAATATGATATTTTAGACGCATAGCTACATGATTTGTAGAAACTTCTTCTGAAGTTTTGAAGTATTTCATCCAATTGTTTTTTTTTTCACAATGTAATAAAACAAACAATACAACGTGTGTATCGATACACTGTGGTCTGATAGGTTTAATATAAAGTCAGCTAATAAGTAACTCTATACTGGCCGTTTTTCGTGCTGACTTTTAACTACAGCATTTCTCAATTTTGCACTTTAGTGAAGATTTATTTCTTATATTCTTATTATGGAAAACATTTACCATCCCAATCATCTCAATGTTAAACTCAACTTAGAGCTGGGCATCGTGCCTTTGTCATCCAAGTTTATTGACGCTGATAATACTCCAGCTCCAACATCAATAGAAGTGGATAGATCGTTGCCAGTCTCTGTCTTCTACCTCATAATTCTGTCCATTAAGGGAGCAAAAGAAACTATTTTAAGAAAGCTAAACCACAACATGACTTTTGACTCTTGCCCTGACACCTACAATATTGTGCACTTGATGAATGCATCACTTGGTTTGTCCTTCTGTAATTCAGGTGCCTCTTTTTCCCAGCCAAATTAGCTGATGACTTTATCAACAACAGTTGAAAAATACAGAGGAGATCTCACGACTTTGACAGACCCAGCAATTTATTACCTGTCACAGAGGTTCCAGGAAAGGCACTATCATAAAAAATAAATCTTGGTCTATCTCCAACAGAAAAATGGCCTCATTGCTCTGACAAACGCCCACGTTCAGCAAAAAAAAATCAAATTGCTTGAGAAGTGGAAAAGAGCAAGAGAAAAACTACCATCAAACTGAACTGCTTTCGTAAGTTTTATCAGCAACTTTACCATTCTTTTCTGACCGTGTTTGAACCCAGAAGCTCCAAATTGAAATCCACACACTTACATACACACATAGAACCATCTCTTATGTCATCACTGCCAAGTCTAGACCACTAGGTGGACGACTGCTTGGGCATTTTCCATATGAAAAGCATTTGGGCATTGGGAGAAAGACCGATATGGGTCTAGGAAAACATATAAGCTTCATCAGACCAGCGAAGAGATTTCTACAAATCAAGATAAGCTGGCCTAGGCCATTTACATCATTTTGTGGGTCTTAATGGAATAAAGAAGATAAACTGCGTCCTTGAGTGACCTGCTAAGTAGCTTCAAGTAAGCCCACTGGAGCTTCTCCAACTAAATATGTATGTTTGTATATTTACCTTTGCTTTAGTCGTATATATTGTGTACATTTCAACTTTGTTTGCAAATACCAGTATATTGTTGCGTCAGCGAGATCACGTGAATACTATCACGCCACCCGTTTTCTAGAACTATCATGTTCCTTCGGGAGTGCTCTAGCATTTGCTAGATTGGGGGTGGTCTGGTATATAAAAGAGGGTGACAACGTGACGAGATATAATGTGTGTGTAGGTAATGAGTAATTGAACTGCAGTCAGAGAGAGACGAATTGTTGAAATCGAGCTCGT
>NW_013668183.1:0-3519 GCF_000517525.1 Limulus polyphemus
GTGTTTTACCACTGATTAATTAAAGTATCCCGTACTTTCTAATACATAATTACTTTTACATCAAAATCAACTATCATGGTTCGTCGATGTATATTTGGATATTACAATTTTTGTTTATTTTATAGTTCTCACAGATCTTGTTCCTATCTTTGAACTTAAGTGTATATTTCTTTAAAAGATTGTCTGAATGCTTATAAGTAGTGCTAAAGCGTTATATATACACCATTGTAACAAAGTGGTAAAATTATAGTTGCAATTTTTCGAATGCTGAAAACGTGATACCCATATAAAACAAGACCACCAACTGTTTATCACTAGAAAGTGTTAAACTTGTAAGTGTCATATATATCATAAAACTTTAACATAGCTTAGAAGACCTACTTGAAATTCTGAAGCAAATTTCATCTAACAATAATTTGATTTTTTAAAACTTTTTACATTTTGTTTTCTTCTTTACGTTAACTTGAAGAATGAAGGGACTGGGTACATACTTCTGGAACTTTAAAAATCCACTTTTACTGCGACTCAGTACTTACTTTCGAATATTCATGCGTAACTCGACGTGTTTTTTTGTTTGTTTTTTGTTCTTATTGTTGTTTTTTGCACTCGAAGAAAGGGAACTATGGACGAGCAGATCTATAGTCATGCACACTAATTATGGGCCACGCTCGGACCCTGAAAATGAGAAATTCACTCTAAATTTTAAGATAAATGCTGTTGTCTAAACTACAATATCTGCTTTGTCTTTTACAGATTAAAGGAGTTGAGAGATTAGTTTTTATAAAATTGTATACGATAATGAAAAGAGTATATTGCGTAGAATTAGTTTCGGTAAACTTTGCTCTATTCCTTGTTTGGTTAAAGCAGTAAACGTTATACAGAACTTCTGAATTTAAATACCAATAAGTTATGTTTATACAAGCGCATAAAGAAACACCAAACGATGTTTACTGAGCATTAATAAACAAGTAAGAACTAAGAGAAGAATTACAAAGTTTAAACTGCTAGATTAGCAGTATTTTACACTTATTACCTTTATATCGGGTATGCTTTTGTGATTGGCTATTCAGAGCATATAATTAAATCGTCAATCTCCCCCTTGAAAATTTACAGTTTGTACTAATTTGGTTCCGTAGCCCCCTCCAAAAATATTTTGTGTGTTGCTAATTAATGTTACAAATAATTTTTTTGTCGTGTTCACGGGTTTATTGAACTTAACGTACGAACTATATTAATCTCAAAGGAAATGGGTGACTTATGTAAAGCAGTAAGATCAATATCATGTTCAAGCTATATATATAAATATATATAAGAAAACTACACACTTACAATTGGACGATGTGATACAGACCTCTAAAATGTTCTTTGTTAATACTTTGCAAGTAGTTTGAAACAAGAGACGATATTTGTATTATCTCTTATAGTGCAAATGAAATTAATATCCATCGATCGATTTAGAACTACCAAGCAGTTAGATACCTTTCAGTTCAGTGGAGTTGTTATCACATTCGAATTGTGCAAATGCATATTTACTGAAAAGCTCGAATTTTTCAAGCATTATTATGCTACGTTTCGTGAGCACGCATGTATTTTAAGTTAACAACTTACTCTCCAACATAAGGAATAAGAACATAGTTTTAGAATTCCTAAAGTGCGTGCTCGTGAAAATGCTATAGAAATAGCCGCATTACGTGCTATCAAAAATACTATTACCCGTAGTTATACGCATACTTTTACAAAAATAAGAGTAAAACAAGTTTCAAATGAACGACTTATACATATATAACGTATTCAGGACTACCTACTTTAAGTATTAAAAAAATTGCATTGCACATTCATATTTTCATGTCACGATTCTGTAGATTTCATTTAAGTTTTATTCGCAAAATGATGTAAAGCAGTTGAATGTTACGTTGAACTTGAAATATGTCTAAAGCACGTATATAAAATCGTCGTAAAATTGAGCCTCGTAATACTTGGCAAAATTGTCCCAGTGTTTCAACTCTGGAATATCTTGTGTAACCGGGATGAAGATAATTGGTAAACTGTTTCTAGTGCACTTCTGGTTCGTTAAAATTCGGTTATGCGTCTTCATCTTTTTTAATGTATGTTTACTGAGCAAGAAATCTATTCAACTGATATTTTTGTTTCCAATTATTAAAAACGGCTCTTGTAAAATTTGTTTTCTTTCGAATAAAGACTTAAAAAGTCTTGCATACAATAATGCAAAAGACTGTCATAGAGATAATAGTTTGATAGTGGTTGAAGCATATGACCCTAATGCTGCTATTGCTGTATTACCATATTGCTGTATGCTCAGCGTGGTAATATTTTTACGCTTTATGAGACAACGTAACGTACTGTATTTAACATAGGCATAAGAAGGGTTTAAGTATCCTTATATGTATTATAAGTTTATTTGATTGCATGTATTTAAAGATAAATTCGGTTGTGTTTATATAATATCTATGTTTCACGAAGAGATTTAAAACTATCTTAAAATCCGCAAAGTAGATAGAATCTTGTCTGTGTTATTGTTTTTACGGCTGGAAACGCCACTAGCATCGAGGATAAATGTAAATTTAGTGATTAAGATTTTTTTTTCTATGTTGTTGTTAGGCTTATGTATGTATATGGGAGATATACATGTAAATATACAACATATGTTTATATATAAATCATTATGAATGTGAATATAAATGTGGCTGTTTATATATCCTTGTTTACAGTTTCGAATTCACTAACCCCTGACATAATTTCAAGTCATCGTATGAAATTCACTAACTCCTGACATAATTTCAAGTCATCGTAAGAAATTCACTAACTACTGACATAATTTCAAGTGATCGTATGAAATTCACTAACTCTTGACATAATTTCAAGTCGTCGTATGAAATTCACTAACTCCTGACATAATTTCAAGTTTTCGTATGAAATTCACTAACTCCTGAAATAATTTCAAGTTATCGTATGAAATTCACTAACTCCTGACATAATTTCAATTTATCGCATGAAATTCACTAACTCCTGACATAATTTCAGTAAACGCATGAAATTCACTAACTCCTGACATAGTTTCAAGTCATCGTAGGAAATTAACTAACTCCTGACATAATTTCAAGTCATCGTAAGAAATTCACTAACTCCTGACATAATTTCAAATCATCGTATGAAATTCACTTACTCCTGACATAATTTCAAGTCATCGTAAGAAATTAACTAACTCCTGACATAATTTCAAGTCATCGTAAGAAATTCACTAACTCCTGACATAATTTCAAATCATCGTATGAAATTCACTAACTCCTGACATAATTTCAAGTCATCGTAAGAAATTACTGACTCCTGACATAATTTCAAGTCATCGTAAGAAATTTACTAACTACTGACATAATTTAAAGTTGTCGTATGAAATTCACTAACTCCTGAGATAATTTCAAGTCATCGTAAGAAATTCACTAACTCCTGACATAATTTCAAGTCATCGTAAGAAATTCACTAACTCCTGACATAATTTCA
>NW_013668183.1:4388-20451 GCF_000517525.1 Limulus polyphemus
ATTTTACTTTTAGGAAACAGGATATTTTTCAATTTTTTCTATTCTACTTCAAGTGTTTTACGATGATGTTACTGATTAAACAATTCGTTAAACTGGGTTTCTTTATACATCTATAACATTGTAGGCTTTTACCACCACTTCCAAGAAGTGTTCAAGACATTTTAAGCAACAATATTAACAAATGAATTTCATTTTCGGCTAGGAAGAAATGACAAATTGCTAATTCAAGCTTAGTAAATTCACTGAAGAATAATTTAATTTGTTAACACATCAAATTAAACAACTACTTTTTCTTTAGATAAAAGTCATCAGCTCCTAAGATTGTTGTGGAAAGTGGATATTTGGACATGTCAAAAATTTATACCATAGCTTAGTTTCTCTCTATGAATTATACTGATTCCGTGAGAAAACTGTAGTTAAAGAAATAGCAGAATACTAAAGGAAATTATTTTTGAAAAATATAAATCTGTACGTTTACAGTAAGTATAAGAAACAAATGAAATACGTCATAAAACATATCGTCACCTTATAAATATTATTGTTTATATGTGTTTTCTAAACTAAATAAAAGGGCTAAGATTAACATATGATCTAATGATATTATCAATAAATTGTATATATTCAATGATATTAAATATATTTAAATTTTGCTATAATCTGTAATATATATTAATATATATATATATATATGTTAAAATACAAAGGTTAAATTTATGGTAAATGGCATTGTTGCCCTACATAGGTATAAGTTTTAATTTAATTAGAAGAAAATAACGCATTGAAAAGTGTAGCCCCAAGGTTTTTGCTTTTAAATTTTAAACCTTGATATCCAATAGAGTATCATTAATTATAGCCATTAATGAATAAATTGTTTGTATGGGCCGTTATGAATGAAAACAATCAAATACACTATTTGCTAATTCCATTATCTTTTTAAATATAAAATATATATTTTATAACAACATACTAACAAATCCAAAAAAAATCATTAGATGGAACAAAAAAAAGAAGTAATATTACGACATTTTTTCTAATAACCAAATAAAAAACGTAAGTACATTTTATAGGCTCTCTATTAAATGTACTTGATGAAGGAAGAATTATCTTGTTATCTTAACTTTAGGCACAGCGGTATGTATGCGGACTTACAACGCTAGAAACCGGGTTTCGATACCCGTGGCGGGCAGAGCTTAGATAGCCCATTGTGCATAAATTTAAAGAAAATCTTAACTTTATTAAGTATGACTTTCATTTAAAAAATATTACTTAAATTTACTTGAGACAAATTAATTCAGGTGTAATTTCTTATAATTTGAACTGAACACCAAATCTCTAGAAGTGATTAATACTGGATTGGAAATAATTATTATAATAAATCAAATTCTGGTTTGGAAAAACATTATGTATATTGGATGGATGAATGTGACACAGCTTACTAACTACGTAAAAATTTTGTTGCCATGATGGAAGATAGTGAGGAGCTTATAATAACAGTATTTTTCTAAGAAGGCTATTCCTATTAGTGCTTGGCAAAATAGCGTAATCACAAGTTATACGGCTATTCCTATTATTCCTTGGCAAAACAGCATAATCACAAGTTATACGGCTATTCCTATTAGTCCTTGGCAAAACAGCATAATCGCAAGTTATACGGCTATTTCTATTAGTCCTTGGCAAAATAGCGTAATCACAAGTTATACGGCTATTCCTATTAGTCCTTGGCAAAACAGCATAATCACAAGTTATACGCCTATTCCTATTAGTCCTTGGCAAAACAGCATAATCACAAGATATACGGCTATTCCTATTAGTCCTTGGCAAAACAGTATAATCACAAGTTATACGGCTATTCCTATTAGTCCTTGGCAAAACAGTATAATCACAAGTTATACGGCTATTCCTATTAGTCCTTGGCAAAACAAAGTATTCACAATTTATACGGCTATTCCTATTAGTCCTTGGCAAAACAAAGTATTCACAAATTATACGGCTATTCCTATTAGTCCTTGGCAAAACAGCGTATTCACAAGTTATACGTATCAAGAAGAGTAATTTATAACGGCTGAAACCATATAGTAAAAAAAGCCAGGCTTCTGTGTAGACAGTAACATAATATAAGCATTATACACCACTAGTGAGAACACCCGCTAAAACATTTTTTCAACTTAAAGGAAAACACTCTGGCTTCGATTTTCTGTAAATGAACGACAATAATCTATAATTACAAAGAGACACGGGGTTAATTTTTACAAACTTTGTCTAATGGAACATTTCTGAAAGGAAAGCCAACTACAGAAGTCTTAAAATGTTCATCTGTCTGAAATGGCTCGAGTAATTATTGTAAGATGTGAATGAAATGTTAACTTTATTCAACTTTTTTTTTTCAAATGCAAGAATACCTATAAAAATACTTCTTGACATTCATGTGGATATTTAACAGTAACAATCTGAAGGCCAAGAGAGTAAAAAAAAACGTTTAGAAAAATAATTTTTCTCGAAACAGTTTATCTTTTCGTATCTCATTGAAACCCAGGAAGAAGAAAAAAAAGTCTTATTATTGTCTTCAGATGTATGAAAGCATCTTTGTACACACTTTCGATAACAAGCTGAATCATTAGTTCAAAACGATTCCATTTTCAGACGTATCTGTCGCATCAGCTGATTCATCACGAATGAACCGTTGCAGTTCTTCGCTACTCAACAGTTTTAGGAAAGAAGCGATAACCTACGATTGATTAACTCCGGAAGGAAAAAGAAGATCAGAAAGAATTGAGCTCGAACTGACCATATAATTCTCAGAAATAAATGTTCATATGGAAAGTCACTGTCAGGTCATTAGTCAGAATCTCAGCTACTCTTAGGATGTAAAGGACAAAATAGGATAGAAAATTAAAGTCCATCTTTACGTACAAAAGTCTTTTGTTAGAAACTTATATTTACTCTACTTATGGTTCTTAGATAGAAGGTTTTGGGTTTGTCAAAAAGCATTATGATTGGATGGTTACAAAACATACGTTATGAAACATATTATAACGTAAAATAATTTCAACAGGATTTGAGTAAACTTGTAACTTCATCGAACAGTTATTCAATGTCATTTCATGTTATTTTAAAATTAGCCAGCATATGTATTCATAAAGATAAATAGAGATCGTAGCCAGCATCTATATTTGTTAGATGTACTTCTGTAGGATCCCCGAAAGTGTTCTTTTTCAGGAATAAATAAAACCAAAATTAAGAGTAACAAATATTTTATTTCCTGCTTAAGTTGCTATGTCATGCTGTGTTGTAGCCTAACGAGTGCAATATTCATCTCGTGATTCATGGCATACGCATGTTTTACTAACGTCACGACAGTACAAATTGCAACGTTAAGCATCCATTATATGACTTGATTTTAGTGTCTACTGACTGACTGTCTGACAGACAACACACTACTGTACAGTGGTGAGAGTGGTTAAGACAGGTGAACCCTCCAGCAGCCCTCGGCCCCCTTTCGGGGATATAATGATAAATACAGGTCGTAGATCAATGTTGTAGTTAAATACTAAATAGCTAAGTCATAAAAATGTAAGTTCGAAGAAGGAAACATCAAGAAATTAGGCTTTTAAACTGATCTGTCTATATCCAGTATGATTTATTAGCATTGTTATATCTCCACTTCATTTTGCAATTTAAATTCTGCTCTACATAATATTACTAAGTAATCTATTGTAAAATTTATTTCTTGTTTTTCAAATTCTTTAGCCGTAGTAAAAGTTGTGAATTTAACATTTTGAAATATTTTAATTAATAAAGCTTTACATAATGTTTAGCCAAAAAATTAAAAACGTTTAAGGAACGGATGTTTGTTTTAAACTTCTACTCATCCACCATTCAGTTCTTTTAGCCTCAGAATAGCGACTTATAGAATGTCTCTTAGTTTGTTAGTTTTGTTTTTTCAAGTGCTAACTTTTGACTCATAGTTCCGTCATCTCTTGACTGATATGAGATATGATTACAGTTTTGGACTCAAGAGGTCAAACCCTTTCGATCGATATAATTGGCAAAGCCCAAGGTCTGTAGATTAATTTACTTTAATCCTGCCTAAAAGAATTTCAATTTGAGGGTAGGCTAGTAAAGATCCTGATGAGTAATAAAATTGAATCGTGTATAGGCACGCCTCACGCTTGATATTGCTGACGCACAAAAATATAGCTAATAAAAAGGAAAATAAAGTATCATAGATTAATTTACTCTAATCCTGCCTAAAAGAACTTCAAGTGCCGCAGCTATTGGGGATTCCTTCTTGTTTTTGCTTACTTATCTGCAGATGGATTTCTACTTGTCTTCAGCCCTCACTTTCTTATTGATTAAAACCTGCAGCTTATTGTTCTTCAGATTTTTTCTGAGGATTTAGTTTTTTTCTTTACTATTTTATTATCTGAGCTTAGTTTTACAACTTTTGTCTCGAAATTGTACTCTCATCATTGAATACATGTTATGAAATCAGTAAGTATTTTGTGAAAAAACGATTCGTAAAACCCACGATTTAGTCCATAATTTTACCTTGACCAACAAGGAGACAGTTTAAGAAGTGGTTCACATTTATATTGTTCGTTATCAGTTAAAATTATACGACGGAAATTTGTTATATTAATTAAATATTTATTTAATTTTTTATTTATTTAGTAGTTTAGATAATATTATTAAATCTTTTTTTTTCTGCATGTCACTAACTATTATGTTGCACTTGATTGCAGTCATTGATTGACATCATTATGTCAGTAATTTTGATTGCAATATTTTTAATTCATTCCAAACTTAGTAACTAAGTGAGTAAGAGCGTGTGTATTATGCAGAGAGAAGTATATAAACGATGACCAGAAAGAAACACGATTTTCTTAGTGTACACTTAATGATAACAAATGTTCTTGTCTCTAATTCTCCGCAGTAACGCTTTGCCGCAATAGTCACGAAATGGTAACAGCGAATGACAAGTAGCATTCGTTTTGAAAAACACGATACAATCAAGCTCTTCACGAAAAATAGCGAAAAGTCGGTGCGTTGAAAGGATATCTAAAACTTACATGGTGACAACATTTACCAGTCTGTGGCAGCTAATGCATTACATCTTTCACGATCCTTTTAGTATGTATTGTTTAATCACATACTCACTCAAACTAAACCCTTGGTTACGACAACAAAGTTTATCTGTCTTCCTTCACCACTGTGTTGTTGGTGGATAGGAATAATTTATTCAGATATAGCTATTAAAAGAATGTAACAATCCAGAATCCTAATATGTAGTTGCCAAAAGCGAATTTATGTAAAAGACATAAATCTTTATCATAACATAAATGTATTATGATGTAAAATTAAGTTGAAGAGATAAATAGTTGTAACTGATTTATAACAAATAATAGAATCTGAATCTATAGTTTAAAGTAATGGAAACTACAATGATGTACAAAATCATTAAATCATCCGATTTGTTGCACATTTTTCTTGGTTCCTGTAAGTGTTCACGAGATTGTGTATTGTTACGTATCTGCTTGTTTGTTTATTTCCGGTAGAAATTCTTTGCTAGGATCTTCAGCGATATAAGTCCTTTCTTGATTAAACCAGTTTATTCTTCCTCGATACAAACTTTTAGTATACAGTAGTTCCACAATCAGTACGTTTCTCGTCACTTTAAACTTAACAACTATTATAATACACGCTATAAATCACAATGATTCACAATCTATATCTCCGCTGGCTTTTCTGCCAGGCTTATATACTAACGAAGAGGCATCTCCAACATTCGCGGACTTCCCCGATAATTCGAAAAACTCCTCACGCACGCCACCAGCATCACGTAACTTCCGCTGTCGTAACAGTATTATGGAAGTGCCAGAACCTATGTAAAACGGTTATGGATATTGTGTGGTGTAAGCTGACTCATATTCCAGTGAAACATATATATATATATATATATATATGCATCTTAATTTATAAACCAACCGCGATAAACGTATTACAGGAAATGGTCAACAAATATTTGGTAAATACTAAATGTTCACTGAGGAACAAAACTTAAATTTAAAGATAGCGCCACTAAGTTCATTGACAGAAAGCAGTCTCAGTGTCTGTTTATTGTTTTATGTTTGGTTGTGCCCCCTCTGTCCTTGATCACTGCTTGACATAACCTTAACATAGAGTGCACGAGAGACTGAATCTGGGCAGGGGTGAGTTCATGATGCCATACACAGATTAGGGCTTCGTGCAGTTTTACGGTGACTCTCGGTTTCTTCTCTTGCACTTTGTTACCCTTAACTCCCGGCAGTTTTTGGAAGAGTTGAAATATGGTCTGTTGCCCAGCCAGTGTAGTTTCTTTATCATCTCCCTTCGAAGACAGCCCTTCACCTCAAGCAATGAAATAAATAGAATGCACGAGGGACTGAATGTAGGCAGAAGTGAATTCATGATACCACACGCGGATTAAAGCTTCCTGAAGTTCCAAAGTGCTTATCGGTTTCTTTTCTTACATTTTGTTACCCATTACCTTCCAGCAGTTTTCGATATGGTTGATCCTCTCCCTTTACTTTACGTCTACTGCATAGAGTGCATGAACATTATCAATCTTCTTAGCCTTGTGACATAGAGAAGAGTCATCCTGGAATGTGCACTGGTCAGCTCCACCAAAGTGATCACGAATTATTGGCTATAACTTAGACTTGAGGATCTCGACGTACCTGTCAGCATTGATAGTGCCTTTCACAAAACGCAATTATCTCATAGTCTGGCCAGAGATGCATCCTCATATCACCTGACCCTGCGGATGCTTTATAGCTACACTTAAACAAACTAGATGAAATTCTTCTCCACATCGACGTTATGCAAAGTGATTCCCATCAGACCCATACAGTTTCAACTTTGAGGCCTGGCATGGCCAATTAGTTAGGGAGCTCGATTCGAAATCTGCGGGTTGCGAGTTCGAATCCACGTCCCAACAACCATGCTCGTCCTTTCACCCACGGGGGAGGTTATAATGTGACGGTCAATCCCACTATTCGTTGGTAAAAGAGTAGCCCAAAAGTTGGCGGTGGGTGATGATGACTAGCTGCCTCCCCTCTAGTCTTTCACTGCTAAATTAGGGACGGCTAGCCCGCGTATAGGTTTGCGCGAAAATTCAAAACAAACAAACAAACAAAAATGAACATTTATTCATCCGAAAAGATCATTTTGCTTCACATTGTTTCAGTCAGTCAGCATGCTCTTTAGTCCAGTTGAGCCTCATCTTCCTGATCTTGTTAGTGAGAAGGTTTTTTTTTCTTGGTCGTCTGGCTGGGAGATCGGCTGAACACAGGAAAAACCGGACAGTGAGAATGGTGATAGTGATCCCTGAAGTTTCCTGCCAGGCTCTTTTGAGATCCGTAAACGACAGTCGATAATTCCGCAGACTTCTGCGTTTCAGAACACGATTGCCAACGGCTATGGAAGCTTTCTTCATAACCCTTCCCTTCCACTGCTCCACACAGCCAGTCTCTCTATATCTCATCACCAAATAGCTCACAGTAGGCTGGTTAAATTGAATTCTTCCAGCAAGCTGCATTGTTAAAAGTCCCCCTTTGTTTAAAGAAACAATGACTGCTTTTTATCGTGGAGCTAACTTGCAACCCTTGGCCATGGTAGCATCACACCTACGTTGTAGCAGATAGGTTTCTGAACTGACTCTCAATTTATAACCATAAAACGTCTGACGCAATACCCAGATAGCCTATAAAGCTGCTGATGTAATAATTAAACAAAATTACATCATCCATGAAACACATTTGCACCTACCTACGGCCCCAAAACAAGCGATGATTCCAAAACAAAAAAGTGTGAAAAAACTGAGTGATGCAATATATTTTCCCGCCACTCTAATATAACTGAATCTGCTGTTTAAATATACATATTAGCCTGACTATAGTTTATAGATGAAGCAGAGCAATATAAAAGAAAAAAATACCTTCACTTGTGTAGGATCGAAAGAACCACAATCAAGCTTTAAAGAACGTGACACCGAATAGCAAACGCAGACATATCAATGAAGACAAAATTCTAGGGAAAATATTTCCACTTTCAAAAAACAGAGGATGAGTGCTTTAATCTGATTGTTTGTTTGTTTTGAATTTCGCGCAAAGCTACACGAGGGCTATCTGCGCTAGCCGTCCCTAATTTAGCAGTGTAAGACTAGAGGGAAGGCAGCTAGTCATCACCACCCACCGCCAACTCTTGGGCTACTCTTTTACCAACGAAGCTTTAATCTGAGGACGAGATAGAAAATACAGTTCTGTGAGTTCCGAGGTGGGACAACGGTAAGTCTACGGGCTTGCAACGCTAAAAATTCGGGATTCGATTCCCCGCGGTGGACACAACTGATAGCCCAATGTGGTTTTGCTATAAAATAAACAAACTGCTTTATGAATAGGGCAGTACTGCCAATGACAAAATATCATTGACTTCCGTGCGATAGATCCCCGGGTAAGACAGCGGGTAATTTACTGACTTAAATCCGAGGTTCAGTTTCCTGCGGAAGACAGAGTGCAGGTAGCCAGTTGCAAAACTTTATGCTAAAGAAATATATATGACAAATACGGGTACTAAAATCTTGATATTTAATATAACATAACAGATATAATTAGCCGCAGATGAGCGACTCTTAGAAAGGTTCTGTTGTTGTTGTTTTTTTCAAGTACAAAAGTTTTAACTCATAGCTCTGTCATCTCTTAACACATTTGAGATCTAATTACAGTTTTGGACTCAGGAGGTCAAGCCCTTTCGATTGATATATTTGACCACGCCCACGGACTCGTAGATTAATTTACTCTAATCGTGCCTAAAAGAATTTCAATTTAAGGGTAGGCTGGTAGAGATCCTGTTGAGTGATAAAATCGAATCGGGTATACGCGCGCCTCACGCTTGGTATTACTGGCGCACAAAAATATAGCTAATAACAATGGAGACAAAGGTCTCATAAATTAATTTATTCTTATCCTGCCTAAAAAATATCAAGTGCCGCGGCTGTTGAGGATACCCTCTTGTTTAGTTTTACAAGTAATATTTTATGTGTTATTCACTACTGAAATATTTATAGAGAAACGTTATGTTTTGGTTAATAAATTCGTAGCATATATGAGCTAATAAGGCGATGGCTAGAGGAATTCATAGTCTCTCATTTCCTGTAAAGTATCATGATAATGAACCTATACTAATATTAATTTGTCATCTGTATCACGTGAGTCACTCTTTAAGAAGAATCCCAATCCTAATCAGCCGTATCAACAGCCTGCTTGGGTGTTGTCCTAGTACAATGGAATCCTAGTTACTCTAAACCATGTGAAACACGAGCTCATAATGTCGCTGTCTTTGCCAGTAAGCGATACCGATAATTCCAGCCCCATACTGAGTATCCAACTTATGTTGTGTCAGAACAGGTTCACAGGGAGTAGGCCTTTGATACTACTTACCATGACTGGAGTTGATCCGAATTACTGGCCTACTTGTGATGGAATACAACGTAATCACCACGGGCCTGCGTATTTTACAATATACACCGACATGCATTTTGCATGTTCAAAGATATGGAGTATTAAGTCCTCCTATATTTGCGGAATTAAAACTAGCCACAAACTAGCATATAGAACGTTCTCTGCTGTTACGAATTCCTCACTAAGAAAATTTTAATAATTTTGGTCTTGTCTCTTCCCCTGTCCCCCGGTGGAACAGCGGTAAGTCTTCGGATTTACAACGCTGAAATCAGGGGTTCGATTACTCTCGGTGGACACAGCAGATAGAACGATGTGGCTTTGCTAGAAGAAAACACACACACGTCTGTACCTACCACCGGAGTGTGTTATAATACAAGAGATTTATACAGTATATTTCAAACATAAGATTGCAGCAAAGATTATGTACAGCTGAAATGCATTTGGAATTCTTTACAATTAGTTGCAATATTTTCATATTTCTTAGAATATAGGTATTTAGCAATAGCTCTTCTGTGGTGTGTGTGTGTTTATTGAAGAATTTTCACTGCAACATTACATTTTTGTTTTAAACTGAAATCTGCACCTTTAATCAACAGCGACACCTAACTCTTACACATTTCTTAAGTTTTAAATACATAAGATATTTATCAGTTGATTAATTGTTTTAATCTTCATTGTAAGAGATAGATTATCCTATGATTAATCTAAGGAACATTAAAAACATTTGTAAAATTAAAGAGCGGTAGAAATATTATTGAGATTATCAAAATATTCGTGTTGGCAGGATTTCACTTTCTAACCAAAACTGAAACATAAAATATCCACTATCTTTAGAAAACAGTTTGCATTCTTCCAAGGTACTGTATCTGTACTTACTGTGTTTTACTGAAGAAAAATAAACTGAAAGAAATAATTTGATAAACAATTATATTCTAAACAATTCATCAATTTGTCAATTTCTGCGACAAATATTCTAATATTAGATAATGATTTTCTTGTTGACGTTGAAAACATTTTCTTTAGCTCATGAGTAATTGAAATAAAATATTTCAACATAAAGTGATTTTCAATGGTTAATGAAAAACGAGCAAAAATATAGCATATGTACGTCAGCATTCTGAATATCAAATGGAAAGGTGCAGCACGTAACATGCTTCAGCATTCTGAATATCAAATGGAAAGGTGAAGCACGTAACATGCTTCGCAACTTGAATTTGTTTGTTTATTAAGGTTTGTTTGTTTGTTTGTTTTGAATTTTGCGCAAAGCTACACGAGGGCTATCTGCGCGCTAGCCGTCCCTAATTTAGCAGTGTAAGACTAGAGGGAAGGCAGCTAGTCATCACCACCCACCGCCAACTCTTTGGCTACTCTTTTACCCACGAATAGTGAGATTGACCGTCACATTATAACGCCCCCACGGCTGAAAGGGCGAACATATTTGGTGGGATGGGGATTCGAACCCGCAGATTGCGAGTCGAGTGCCCTAACCACCTGGTCATGCCGGGTCAGGTTTATTAAGGAGAAAGCTACACAGTGGGCTATCTGTGCTGTGCCCACTATGGGGTCAGTGCGTGAATTTAAACATTTCTTATTATGTAACATATAAAGCTCTATTATGTCAAACAATTTCACTTTGCAATAACTTAGTTAGGGTCTTTTCCGTTTTTATTTCTCACTTTCAGGCTATATGTATTAATATAATACGTATTTTGTCTTAATACAAATGATCGTGCTTCTTACGTAATCGTACTTTTGTAAGTTTGTTTAAACATTTACTATTCCAATGCTTAATTATATTATTTGTACAATACTTAATTACTATACTGACTTATCTTGAATTGATAATGTTTAATATATCTTGGTTTTATGTAACTTGAATGTTACGCACGAGTGCTTTACGGCGATCTGAAGATATGCTTATTTATTCATATAGAGACCAGATTGAAGATTTTAAAAGTTAGTTATTTATGTTTGAGACTGATTAAAGTTATACTAAATTTGCATTTTAATCTACCTGACAAACACATATCAGGTAAACGTTTCGTTTTTGTAAATAAAAATAATTTATAGGCTGATTAAACCCATCTTTCAATAGCAGAGTTGGTAGATAAGACCCAAAAAATTTAAAGTATTATCCTTTCATTATCCTAACTCTAAGCAAGGGTAGAAATAAAGATAATTTGTAAAGTGGTTCAGGTTCGCCGTTTTATGCAAGTGTAATATCTTGTATGTGAAAACAGGTTACAGTAAGAATATGTTTTTAACAAAGTCTTCAGTAAGCTAACAATATTTGTATACTTCACTTCAAGTGAATCTTTTTTCCACTATTACATGGTGATAGTAAACTTTAGTTTTACAAAAAAAAAATAGTTAATTTGTACTAAAAGCATTTTCGGTTGAAAAAGTTTAATTAGCATATAAAATGGCTAGAACTTGTTATGAATTTACAAACGAACCTACTTGGTTTTGGTATAATGAGCCATGAATATTATTTAATGGCCGCTTCCATAGTGTACAACATTCCTCATAAAAGATTACTGCAGTTTCGTGAGTATTGTGTACATATTAATTATTTTGTTATAATTTCTTATTATTTCAACTTTGTTAAACTTAGGTAGTTGAAGCTTGTTTTTCATTATGCAACTTAACAAGGTCGTAAAGATGAATGTTAAATAATTAATATGAATATGTATGAATAAATCTTAAAAAGACATTTTTAATTAAAATAAAAGTAAAATATAAATAAATAGTTTATTTGTTTGTAATTAAGCCCAAAGCTACACAATGGGCTATCTGTGCTCTGCCTACCACGGGTATCAAAACGCGGATTCTAGCGTTGTAAGTCCGCAGACAGTCAGTAGCGCCCTACCACTCAGTCTCCACGTTAAGGGATTGACTGCCACCCTTATAACGCATTCACAGCTTAAAGGGTGCTATAAAGTTTAGTTTATTGTAAATTATGTAATTTTTAAAGAAAAAAATATTGTTTACGCAAGTTTTGTAAGGTATATGGGGAAAACATTTGCAGCAAGAAAATGATTTTTTTTTAAACACAGACTTCATAAATCTAACAGTTGTATGGAAATATTCGTATACTTCTCTTAACCTATAATTACCCACACGTAAATTAATGTAATACAGATAATTATCAATAGAAAATAAGTAATTGCAAAAGGAACGTTATACAAATGATATATTATTATAATTACTACGATAAAAATAATGACGTAAAATTACAAATCAATAACATAGGCTAAAAGTAAAGTTCAAGCAGATATCTCTGCAATTTAACAAGGTTCTTAAAGAAGGATATTAAAGAATTAAAAGTAATAAGTAATACAAAAAGTGCGGTCGGTGCTGGTCTTATTTCGGACTATTGTCTCTTTAGAGGATAGAGGATCCTTTAGAGCTCCTTGTGTCTGTTCTTTCTTAAATATTATTCAATATTATATAGCTAGCTTTCGAATTTTGTGAATGCACATAAAATCTTATTCCCGAATTACTGAATTTCCTCAGTTGAATGAACACTCTTAATCTAGTGACATTCAATAATGTAGTGTTTATAAATCATTAGACAATATTAATGATACTAAGATATCAAATAAGGTCAAAAGAGAATCACAAAATAAGAAACCCGATAATCTGAGTGTTTTCGGAAAGTAAATCTTCCTTTTCCAGGGGTTAATTAGGAATGAGTAGGAAATTTGAAGGTTAGTGAAGTAAGCATCAGTGAGACCATGGTTATCAAGACAATTGGAAGTGTTTGAATTTCAATGCGAAAATTGAAGGTGTTACTAATTTACGTTGTATGAAAAGACAGAAATAGTGGAAAGATGTACTGTGAGAATAATAATAATTAATAATAGGGGAGAATAATGAAAATATTTTTTTTTAAAAGTTCAAACTTTATATGGAAACTAAAGCGGGATACAAAGAGCATCAGATACAGAAAGAGAGTATATGAATACACATTAAAATTCATTAGTAGTTAAAGTGAAATAAGGTTAAGGATACAAAATAAAAATATTAATTATAATAAAAATTATAATAATATAAATATAATAATAAAACATGATGGATAATTAAATTTAAATAATTAAGTAAAATTTAAAAATGAGTAAAGTAGATTGAAATTAAAATTAAAAGAGATATCTCTTGTATGGAATGGGCTGGGCGTTGCCTGGCAGTTAGCGTGCCTAAAATATGAATCTGAAGGTTAATGGTTCACACACTTTTACAGCTAAAACTCTTCGCACTTTTGGGCCTTGGGTGCGTGATAAGAGTGACGGTCAAATCTTACTAGTCGGTCAGATAATGTTACACTTAAGAGTCGGTAGTGGGAAATGGTAACTAGCTAGCTACCTACAGCTGGTTTATCAATTCAAAACTGGGGATAGTTATGCGCAAATAGCTTTGTTTGAAAATTCTGAACAAACAAACTTATGTAGAAATATGTAAGCCAAGTAAAGTTTTCTACTTTATCCAGTTTAAATGACAAAATACATTTACACTCAACTTCATGTGAATTAAACTTTATGCTACATTTGCATACATTTCTACATGATGACTGTCGTAACTGATAACTCCAGTCTTTTCAAAACAAGCAACTCAATTCAGATTTTAAATTTCTAATACCTCTTAATATATTAAAACAAAGTACGAATATTTCAGTTTCGATACACAACTATGTTCCATTGTGTTTGTTTGTCATAGTAAAACTCATCTGTTCTTTGTCAGTCGATAGGTAATAGGAGAGGAATGGTTAATGGCTGATGATCTCTTTACATGAATGTTTTGATCATTATATAACCCACTTCATCCATGCAACTTCATCTGTTCTTTGTCAGTCGATAGGTAATAGGAGAGGAATGGTTAATGGCTGATGATCTCTTTACATGAATGTTTTGATCATTATATAACTCACTTCATCCATACAACTTCATCTGTTCTTTGTCAGTCGATAGATAATAGGAGAGGAATGGTTAATGGCTGATGATCTCTTCACATGAATGTTTTGATCATTATATAACCCACTTCATCCATGCAACTTCATTTGCTTTTTGTTTTTTATTCATACAAAATATGATTTTATGTTGTATTTGAGGAAACAAACAGACGCTTTGGTTTTACAGGTGTTCAAAAAATGTAAAAATATAAGTACGTTAATGAGTTCTGACAAATTATATACAGAATTATTGACACTTTTTTTCCAGAAATATTCCGACACAGTTACGCTCATCATGACTCTTCAGTATCTAACAATCCAAGAAAGGCTGTAGATGTAGCTTACTTTTACACAGGAACACTTTCAATGGAACATTTACGCTAATTCTCAATAACATTTGCGGTTTGGAATGATAAGAGTAAAATACTACTGTTGCCGAGGGGAAAAAAATCATTTTCTTACAACATCTAAAGAAGTAAGATATCATTGTTCATTTCTTTAATAGAAAAGCTAATAATGTGGCTATTAAGTTATATCTCAAAATCGTGTTAAATAATTTAAAATGTTCATCTTAAGAAAAATTGTTTCTTGAGACTACATTTAGTGAAAAAACCCTCATTACAAGGAAAAATCAATAATGCGTGTCTTTTTAAACATCCAAGGCCGGCATGACCAGGTGGTTAGGGCGCTTGACTCGCGATATGAGGGCCACGGGTTCGAATCCCCGTCCCACAAAACATGTTCACCCTTTCAGCCGTGGGAGCATTATAATGCGACGGTGAATCCCACTATTCGTTGGTAAAGAAGTAGCCCAAGAGTTGGCGGTGGGTGGTGATGACTAGTCTTTCACTACTAAATTAGGGTTAGGGACGGCTAACGCAGATAGCCCTCGTTTAGCTTTGCGCCCTGTTCAAAACAAACTAAACTTCCGAGAATAAAATCAACTACAAAAGTATCTAATGGCTTATATTTATATTATCAAATTTTCCTGAAAAGTAGATCATCTACTGTATGGATTTGAAAATAAACCAAAACTGTCAGTTGTTATTATATCTGTAATGCGACTTCATCGTTTTATCACCTCGTGAATAATATTCTGAATGCTTTTTAATATATATATATAATAATGTGCTTGAAATACTAACGTTCTGTATCACGGTCAGTTCAAAACGGTCATTTCATTTAAGAAAGTTCTTAAGCTAATTTTGGTTAAGAAAAAAATGTTATATTTGTGCACTGGATTATAAAAAATAAAAATTCGTCACACGAACCGTGCTATTGTATGTCAGAATCTATGTACGATTTGCTTCAGAAGATTGAAGAATAAAATGGAAAGAAAGCGATTTTATTTCAAAACGTCGGTCATCTGAAGTATAACAAACAGAATATTGGTATTTTAAAATAAACATTGAACGTTTTGAAAAATAGATACTCACTATGATTGATTGATGTTGTTGTTGTTTTTAATTTTGGAAAAATCGGCACAAGATTAAGCTTACATCTTCAAAATGTCTCATTTCTTTGTGCACGAAACTTATGCTAGGTTAGGATGTAGACGTCGCGAAAAATTTCAATCAAAATACTATACACATCAAATAAATTGCTTGTCTAAGATAAGAAC
>NW_013668183.1:21451-23859 GCF_000517525.1 Limulus polyphemus
TGCTTGTCTAAGATAAGAACACGTGATTCTGGATTTCCGATAAGTCTATCATTTGAGATATAAAGTACAAAAACGAATGGAATAACGTAAAAATAAATAAGCAAAAAATAATACTGTTCAACAGGCAATCATATGAGTAAATATTTGAATAATAGAAGTCAACATATTTTTAACTTATCCTGTCTTTTTTTCATACCACTAATTACGCCCTACATCAACGAATTGATTGTAAAGAAGGAGCCATATTTCGAATTATTATATCCCAAAATATAAGCCTACTATGGCATGATTAGAGCACTTGACTCGTAATCTGCGGGTCACAGAATCGAATTCCGTCACTAAACATGCTTGCCCTTTCAGATATTGGTAGCATTATTATGTGACGGTCATTCCCATTATTCATTAGTAGCTAAAATTAGGGATAATTAGCGTAGAGAGCCCTCAAGTAGCTTTACGCGAAAGTTAAAAACAGACAAGCAAACGTAAAACGTACTTATCATAGGAGATTTGTATTTCACAAGAAGCACATTTAAAAAAGTTTGTACATGAAAAGGGGTGTTTCAAAAACTGTCACAGAAGATATGCTGTATGCTTCCGTCATTCTCTATCATCATATTCCATGTAAACATCAGATGCTCCGGACAGTGTTCGTTGCTCCTACAAAATACTTTTTAATAGCCGTTTTTCAAATCTTACAAATTTCAGGGGTTATTCTAATGCAGTGTTCGGGATTTCGCCGGTCATTTCTGGCTAAATAAACGGCTTACGGTTCTGTCTTCGGTGAAAGTATCTGTCACAAGCCTTTCAACAGTACAATAGATAAGGGAGATTCCCCATTCTTGTTGGGAAATGGTGTTTTCAATGCCCCACTTCTCAAACATTTCGGTCTTCCAACATTTTCTCATAACAAACGCCTTTCACTGAAACAGTTTGGGCATGACCAATTCCATCAACAACATCGGAGGTTCAGTGATAAAACTTCTGGTGAAGCCACACCGTACAGTAACATAAAGATCATGAGTGTGCTTTTTAAGGCCTTTGTGTGGGTTTTCATAGGCGTAAATGACACGTTTCTTTAATATCACATCAACTAAGATAAAAATGAGATTATTTGTCCAAAGAATGTATCTAGCTAGTTTCATCGATCATCGACCTGGTGAAAACACAATGAGCAAAGTTAATTATCAAAAGTAAATCACTATTTTTAAGGTTTTGTAGGCACCTAAAATAAAATAAAAACTTTGATTTTAATAGGACTGTTTGGTTCCACACTGTCGTTTGTGATAGATCAAATGTTTGAGCATCACGTCTTTCATGTGCTATTCCAAAAAGCTGCTTTTCAGCTTAAACTTGAATATTCTGAGCAGCCTCCGTTTCTGTTTCTATAGATCCAGATGGCCGCCCATAATGAGGAACATCTTTTATGGATTTAGTAGTCTCAAACCGACAATATAATTTGTTTTATATCCTTAGGACACTTCTAAGGAAATGGGGATCGATTTCCTCTTTGTAATTTCCTTTTAACTAAAATAAAACTGTCATTATGTTAATAGCATAGTCAAATGGCAGTTGTACAATGCTGCACAATGACACACATTGTATTCACACTACCAATCTAGTATAATTGAACGAGAAAGAGAAACAAAAGCATTGTTAGTTTGGAGAAAAAGTGATTTAGGTGGACAATATAATATGGCTTTGATAAACTTTGTCATTTATTCAGAATACTCTGAGCAAAACGTTTGATTCATAATGTATTCAAAACATTTCAACTATAGTTAGTAGTTTTTAAATAGTGATCCTGCTTGTCTATTTTTAAGATTTGCTCGAAATATAACATTTTTAAAACCGTATGAATAAAAATGTTTCAAATGAGGCGATCAGAGAATTAAACTTACAATATAATAGGAAACGTCTTATTTGTAGTTTTTCGTTAGTTCTCCTGAGGTTAATATGTTCTGTTTTAATTATCGGAACTTTAACATTTACGCTTTCTCGAAAAACGGTATGGGTGTGGCTCAGTGGACGGACTGTGAAACTAACGATTCAGTGTTCGAGACCGGTTGCTGATAAATAGCATTCTGCTCTTAAGTGACATTCATATCCCGAGAGTTGGCGGAGGGGGCTGTTGACTAACTGCCTTCCCACTAATCTATCAGTTTAAAATTAGAGATGTATGCACAGGTAGCCTTATGTATCTTTGAGCAAAATTCTGAAACAAATAATCAAACAAAAACGTCGAAAAAAATACCATATTTATGTTGAATAATTCATTCAAGCCCCCCAGTGGTACAGCGGTATGTCTGCGGACTTACAACGCTAGAATCCGGGTTTCGATACCCGCGGTGGGCAGAGCACAGATAGCCCATTGTACAGATTTGTGCTTAATTACAGACATACAATACTAT